>NW_025953459.1:0-59881 GCF_018812025.1 Megalobrama amblycephala | reverse complement strand
TTGTATCCTATTACACCTGAGCAGCTTCCATAATTTGCGATTAATACTCTTAATGTTTATTGATGGTTCCAGTGCTTGATCCTCTACGTATTCCTGTATTTTCTAATGTACTCAATATTATTTAAGTCTGTTTAGTTTATGTCAGAAATTTCTATTAGGATATTATTACATTTCTTGACCCTTGTGAAATTAATAAGACCATTTCAAACATTAATTTCAATAATATTATATAACAAAGGTAATATATAATATGGATTTTGTCGTGCCATTTCCTGGAGCCATTTAGCCTTAGTGACCGCACGGATCTGCTCCACCAGTTTCATTCTGATGTTTATGATGTTTTTTCCAGCGACCTTCATGAGATCAGTGATCATATATATATATTACCTTATAAAATATATAAGGTACGTGATCTGCAGGTATCCGGCATATTAGAGCTTAGATCGGGCCCAACAAATCGAGCCCGAGCACGTTGTGTCCGAGCCCGGCCCGGCCCGACACGTCCACTGTAATTATGAGCCCGAGCCCGATTTAAACCCGACCATTTTTAATATGTGGGCCGTTATAACCAGGGGCGGCGCCAGAATTTTTTTTTTTTTTTTTTACGCAAGTGCTGCTGTGCTAGATCATTTAGGCTACATGGGGGAGCTGCGCAGTTATATAAATTATATAAATACTATTAATAAATGAGCAAAAATTGGCCACTCAATATTAAATATTAAATTATTTTAATTATCATAATTAAAGTTTTAATTTTATTAAATTGAACAAGCTCAACATTCAGCATTCAATCAAATATTCTTAAAGATTAATTATTATTAATAATGTTACTTCAACATATTGTTATTTCAACATAATATGTGTGTGAGCAACAAGCAAGATGTGCATTTGTAAATTCGGTGACAGCGTGTGTTACGTTTCAAAAGGTGTGTGACCGCGGCGCGCCGGCGCCTCCATGTCATAATTACATTCTGCTATATTGCTTTTTATGTATTAAATCCAGGTAATTGGATGATGAAAAATGTATTAAAATTAAGATACAATTTATACTAAACGAAATTCACTTTAAAGAAAATCTTTCTTCAAAACAAAACTTAACAAACTTGAAACTAAATGTGCTTATTTAATGGCTAAAACACGTAGACTACAGACTCTCTTTTTGTACAAATTGCAGCACATTCATTTAATTCTGAATTTTGCACATGTAAGTTGAAAAGCATTTGTTTGTGCATAGTAAACATATCCGTAACATTTATCAAGTTCATAATTGTGCGTGCATGTATTAATTATTATCTTAATGAATAATACGACAAGGAAGAAGCATGTAAACTGCGTTGTTTATTAAAACTAGTTTAAAATGTTTCCATACCTCCGATTTTCCTCCAGACTTGCTCAAAGTTAATTCTCCTGTTTTAATTTTTTTCTTTGCTTCTTCAAGCTCCATGTTGTACTTAAGCCTCGTTTACACTGTTCGTATGGCTCCGACAAGGTTTTGTTCTGTCCTCTGAGCGGTGTCAACTCACACCAGAAGCATTTCAGAAGCGAAGTTTTCGTGTTTTTAATGGCTAAATGGTTATATTTTGTCCGGTTTGATTGTGTTTATTGCTATGCCATACTTTATTTTGCTGTAGCCATACAGATGAAGTTAACACACTTAAAATTCCAGTTATGGACAACAAAAACAAAGAAATTTCAAGTTTTTCAACTTCGAATCTCTTGTCTTCAGTTTCTGTCATTGTAGTGATGTGAAATATCAGCAGGAGTTTACAGGATTATTTTGACTTTATTTTGTATTTGAGCTGCGAGGCGCCTATCTTTAGCGAAGCGGCGCAGTGAGCCCCTTCTGGGACGCTTCTCAAACGCACCGCGGCGCGGCTGGTGTAAACACGAGCATTGACTAGAGTAGCCGCGAATCAGCTCCGGTAGCCGCGTCGCAGCCGTAACGTGCCGCACACGCGTGCAGTGTAAACGAGGCTTTAAGCTACTGAATAGTACAGCACGCACAGCAGGTGTGATGCGTCACGCGTGCGAGACTGCAAGTGGACGAGACGCTGCGCATGACCACTGGGGGGTCCCCGCAAACATGCAGCTGTATATTAGTATTCTTATGGCTTGATATGATAGAAATATGTGGCTGTGTATTTAGGTCACATCAATTAAAAAAAAAAAAAAAAAAAAAAAAAAAAGGTCGCTTTACAAACAATTTGAAAACTGCTTTAGACTGGATTACTGTAATGCATTACTAGATGTTAGTTTTGCATCCTAGATGAAACATTTACAGTAATCCAAAATGCAGCTGCTAGTGTTCTTACCAGGTCAAGAAAATATGATCATATCACCCCAATTTTATCATCTCTACCTATTGTGTTATATATCGATTGTAAAGTATTGATACTCACTGCTAATGGTCTAGCTCCTTTGTATTTAACCTTCTATACTACAATCCATCAAGGTCACAAAACTCTGGATTAGATACCTAGGATATCTAAATCCACTAAAGGAGGGAGAGCGTGTCTAGATTAAAGTCTTCATCCAAGCATTCTCATAACACATTTCATAACCTTGTTATTAACCCCAGTTATATCTGATGGAATTGTAACAAATGCACATACATGAATACATGACTTTAATTAACCACAAGACCAGTATTATCTTAGAGCTGTTACATTTCTGGCATTTTGACATTACATTCACAGTCACCAATGACTATAACAAATCACTGTTGATTGTAACATAGAAACATGAATTTTCTGTAAATCTGCTCTGAAACGATATTTTGTAAAAGTGTGATACACATAAACATACTGTATGTTCAAAATACAAGAAAAAGTAAAAATGCTAAAAGGTTATAAACAGAAGCTTGTGACTGGAGCTCTGGATTGACCAATCAGCATCCAGGACCAAACCAATCATCAATAATAAGCATTTGTGTTGTTTGCTGTGTGAATTAATGACCAGGACAAAACAGTATTTTTAGAGAACAGTTTAATTAATCGAAATAGAAGCAAAGTAATACAGTGTTTTAATCAGCAATCATGTTTCTAATTCAATCTGAGTTGTTGATTTGATTATTAATGATCAGCTAAAAATTCATGCATGAAGGAACATATTAAAGCATTTATTAAAAGGAATGAGGCGCAAACATGACTAACCTCTGATAACACAAATCACATTTAAAAAAGTAATAATGCTAATAAATGCTAAGTGATGACTAAGACAGAAAAATGTATTATTTTTTTAGTTTAATCTTTAGATTTAGCTTTAGATTGCCATTGGTTGCACATTCATTTTAGTCACAGTGTTGGATTTTGTCGTGCCATTGCCTGGAGCCATTTAGCTTTAGTAACCGCACGGATCTGCTCCACCAGTTTCGCTCTGTTGTTTATGATGTTTCTTCCAGCGACCTTCATGAGATCAGTGATCATCTCAGCGCTGTAAGGACCTCAATTTTATCTGAACAAAACATTAACACACTTAAATCAGAACACAGTTGATATTTCAGTTTCATTCGGGACATTGTAAGACTTTAACTTGCCTCCACAGTTGACCACATTAAAGAGAGGGATGTGGATCACGGTTGGAGTGTTTTGGCCTTTGAACAGGTCTGTCTGAGAGTTCATTGGCTATGTTGGCCTCAGGAAAAGGGATGTTTAGTTTCTTGCACGCCTCATCAGCTTCTTTCACTGTCTGCGGTAGAAAAGCATTGAGCAACATCACTCTATTAAAAGTGTTTGACAGGTATTTCAGCGGACATTGAAGTTGCTATTCACTCGGATCTTCTCCCTAAGGCTATGCTCTTCCACTGGGAATGCTAAGGGATAGCTCTCTAGTAGGGATGTTACATTTGTGACCAAAACAATGTTTTTGAATTAATCTTTTTCTGTGATTAAACTGACTTGGAACTACCTGTGAACTAAACTATTTTTCACCTTCCGGCCAATCAGAATCGGGTATTCAGACCATTATATATCTGTGGTTCTGGAATCACCTTAATCAATACCCCAATATCTCAAAGTGCTTTGAGGGTCATTGGAGGATCAAAAGGGTTATTGTAAGATCTGTAAACATTTAAGTGGTTTCTGAAAGATCTCTGTTGCTGGAGGAACCATGCTGGCATAATTATGACTGCCTTACTTATTAAGATGTTACTTACAAATGTGTATTAGTTATTTATTTATTTATTTTTACATTTATTGCATTTGTACTTTCAATTAACCTATTAACCTGTAAACCTGTTATTAGCAGAAAACTTTTTGGAGATTTTGATATTTTATATATATATAAAGTACATAATAGGACATTTGGGACACCTTTGGTCTTTACAGTGTTGTCAAGTTAAAGGTGATAGAGAGGATTTTTTCGTCGACTGAGAATCCAAAGACTGTTACTGAGTTTTTGAAATGAGCGCATGCGTAAGAACAACCCCCCTCCTTCACGGCTCATTTCAAAGGAACGCCTCCCAAAATTCGTTCACGAGTATTGGAACACGAGTGTTTACCACCGGCATTCGCTGTGTCGTGTTTTTTGGATTTATTATGTCGGACTCACTGCAGGTAACTCATAATCTGCAGTTGTTATTCCTGTCTCCTGACAAAAACATTGCATGCGGCGCCTGTGAAGTGTGGAAAGTTACTAGAGAGCGCAGCTGTCCACGTCTCTCACAAGGAACGTCACGGCAGTGATTGACAAGCCAGATGGCCAATCGTTTACGCGATGATCGCGTAAATGATTGGCTGATGTTTTTAAGGCCCTACCTCGTGCACAGATGATGTATATTAATATTATTACTTTCAGTGCACCTAATAAATAGTCTATTATCAGTTAGTAAAGACAGTTTCAAGTAATATTGCAAAACTTTATTAAAAAAAACATCCTCTTTAGCACCTTTAATGTTGTTGATCATAAGTCAGCCAAGAGTGAATTCCTCTCACTTAACTGTAGGGGGCTCCAAAGTCGCAAAAATACACAAAATTGCAGTTGCTTTGACTATTTAATTTTTATTTAAATTTGAAAATAAAATAATAATTAAAAAGTAATTAGATTAAAGGTACACTATGTAACTTTTTTGTAAAAGTGCATCATTAAAGGGTTAGTTCACTTTAAAGGGTTAGTTCACTCATTTTCAAAAATGAAAATTCTGTCATTTATTACTCGCCCTCATGTCGTTCTACACCCGTAAAACCTTCATTCATCTACAGAATACAAATTAAGATATTTTTGATGAAATCCGAGAGGTATATGACTCGTCCATAGACAGCAATATAATCAAAACTTTCAATATACAAAAAAAGTACTAAAGACATCGTTAAAACTGTGGTTCAATCTTAATGTTATGAAGAGATGAGAATACTTTTTGTGTGCAAAAACAAAACTAAAATAACGACTTTATTCAACAATCTCTTCTCTTCTGTGACATTCTCATACGTTGTTTACGTCCAGCACTTCCAGGTTCTACATCAGAACACCGACTAATTATTGGCCGGCTCCTGCGTCAGCATCACACGCATGTGTCGTGCTGATCACGTGATCTGCATTGGCCAATACTGAGCCAGCATTCTGAGGTAAACACAGAAGCTTCACTGTGCTTACTTCGTCACCTGCGTAAGGATAATGACAGGGAAGAGAAGAGATTGTTGAATAAAGTCCTTAATTTTGTTTTGTTTTTGCACACAAAGAGTATTCTCGTCTCTTAATGTTAAGATTTATATGATTTATGCTCTCATTTGTATTCATTTGTATTTTATTTGTAACTTATTTTCCCAGCTTTGCTTTTTCCCTTGTAACAGGCATTCCAATCACAGTGCGAGTATGTCATGTGACCTAATCATTGATTGAATGATTACACGTGCTTATGATTAATAAAAGTGTGCCAGTCAGAGCGACTGGAGGTATGGGAAAGAGTACACAGTTGTTTGTGTCTTATTTGCGCGTAGCCTACTCTGTTAACAGGTTATGGGCCCAGATAACGTAATATAGTATGATATGGCGTGAAGGTCGCAATGGTTACTGCGTGCACCTGAGTTTAACCCGAGACAAGGCCTACTTACAACATGAGTAGAAGGGAAAAGGAAGCGACCACAACAAGCCGCTGGTCAAGACTTGTCTTCGACGGTGATGAAAAGAATTATGAGTTATGGGAGACGAAATTTTTGGGCCACCTTTGTTTACAAGGATTGAAAGAGACTATTTTAAATGAACCATCTGACGAAGATGAGGAAGATACAGCGAAAAACACCGAAGCCTACGCGGAGCTTATACAGTTTCTGGATGATAAAAGTTTATCGTTGGTCATGAGAGAAGCAGCAGACGACGGACGAGAGGCGCTGAAGATTCTGCGTGAATATTATGCTGGCAAGGGGAAGCCCCGGGTAATAAGTTTGTATACAGAGCTAACTTCACTGCAGAAGTCGCCCAGTGAGAGTGTTACGGAATATGTCATCAGAGCTGAGACTGCAATCACTGCTTTGAGAAATGCAGGTGAGAATCTGAGTGACGGACTTCTAATAGCAATGGTTCTGAAAGGACTTCCAGAGACATTTAAGCCATTTTCTATTCATGTTACTCAGACCGATGATAAAATGACTTTTGCCGAATTTAAGACAAGACTCCGAAGTTATGAGGACATTGAAAATATGCGAACAACTGCATCCGGGGATAACATAATGAAAGCACGAGCGCAGCCTGGAACGAAAACCGCTTCAACTGATTGTGGGGCTACAAGTATTGACATTGTCTGCTACAGGTGTGGGACAAAAGGCCACAAAGCAAGGGCATGCCAACGTAAACAGTGGTGCAGTCAGTGTAAAAGTACCACTCACCGCAATGCAACCTGCAGACGGAGAAAGCAGAGAGACAACGTGAGAAAAGTTTCCGAGGAGGCTGGTGACAAAGAGTATGCTTTTCGGGCAAGCGACGCTGAGGTGTGGGGTCATGATGTCAGAAGGAGAGGCCTAATGGTGGATGCGGGTGCAACTTCACATATCATCACGGACATCGCAAAGTTTCAGAGGTTCGACAGCAGTTTCCAAGCCAGCACACACTGCGTGGAACTGGCTGATGGCACTCGGTGCAACGGGGTCGCCAAACACAGAGGGGACGCGGAAGTATGTTTGATTGACAGCAGAGGACGACGCTTCAAAGCAATGCTACGAAACGCGCTATACATCCCAACATATCCTCAAGACATCTTCTCTGTGAAGGCAGCCACCTCGAACGGAGCAACGGTGATCTTCAGAGAAGGGAAGAACGTTCTGCTACATAGAGACGGTACCAAATTCCCCATACACGTGCACAACAAACTGTACTATTTGCACACAATAGACAATGAATGTGGTGACCAATGTAAGAAGTGTTATGACTTGCAGACGTGGCATGAGATATTAGGTCATTGCAATTATGAAGATATAATTAAACTAGAGAAGGTTGTTGATGGTATGGAAATTAAGAGTAGAGGTGATAAAACTATCCCACTTTGTGAAATTTGCACACAAGGAAAGTTTGTTCAAACTAGGAACAGAGGGCCAGATGCAAGGGCCAAAGCACCTCTAGAAATGGTACACACAGATTTAGCCGGGCCTATAGACCCAGTGTCCAGAGATGGTCATAGGTATGCGTTATCTTTTACAGATGATTATTCTAGTGCTGTGTTTGTATATTTCTTGAAAAATAAGAGTGATACAGTGACAGCCACAGAAAAATTCTTTGCTGACATGGCTCCATATGGAAAGGTTAAGTGCATTAGGTCTGACAATGGTACAGAGTTCACAGGAAGAGAGTACCAAGCATTATTAAGTAGAAGTAGTATTAGACATGAGACCTCAGCACCATACTCGCCACACCAAAACGGCACAGCTGAACGAAATTGGAGAACTTTATTTGACATGGCTAGGTGCATGCTAATAGAAAGTGGATTACCAAAAATGTTGTGGACCTATGCAGTCCAGACAGCTGCTGTAGTGAGAAACAGATGTTTCAACAATCGCACTAAACAGACAGCTTACTTCATGTTAACAGGCAAACAACCTAACATTTCTAGAATGCAGAAATTCGGATCGTCATGTTGCGCTTACAGACATGACAAAGGAAAGTTAGACTCAAGGTGTGAGAAAGGTATTTTTGTTGGTTACGACAAGAATAGTCCAGCATACATGATCTACTATCCTACTAGCAAGAAAATACAGAGAAACAGACTAGTTGAGTTTGTACCCAAAAAGAGTATTGAGGCAGACATATCGATCGATGATGATGATTTTGGGGTTATGTATAATCCTAGAGAATCCAGAAAAAGCCCTGAAGTAAATTTGCAAAGTACACAGGAACAGGTCACAGTAAAAGAACCAGAAGTGTGCAATAACCAAACACAAAAAGATGAAGATGAAGATGAACCTGAACAAAGGAGAAATCCTGCCAGGGAGAGGAAAAGGCCAGGTTATTTAGATGATTATGTTTGTGGTTTTGAAGGTGATGTAACTTACATTGATTATTGTTACAGACTTGTATGTAATGTACCCCAAACATACAGAGAAGCTGTTGCATCAGTGTACGTGAATAACTGGGTTAAAGCGATGGATGAGGAGATGCAATCATTAAAAGAGAATGTGACCTTTACCCTGACCAATCTACCTGAAGATAAAGAATTAGTGGGGGGTAAATGGGTTTATGCAATTAAGAAGAATAGTGATGGATCAGACAAATACAAAGCACGATATGTTGCCAAAGGGTACAGTCAAGAAAGAGGTGTGAACTACGATGAGACTTTTTCTCCAACTGCCAGTATGACTAGCATCAGAGTGTTGATACAAAAAGCAGTGCAGGAAAATTTGATTGTTCATCAGATGGATGTGAAGACAGCATATTTACATGCACCAATAGAATGTGAAATCTATATTGAACAGCCAGAGGGTTATGAGGTAAAATCTAAAGACAATGAAAAACTGGTGTATAAACTGGAGAAATCACTGTATGGACTTAAACAGTCAGGCAGAAATTGGAACAGAATGTTGCATGAGTATTTATGTGAAATCAACTTTGTTCAAAATCCAGCTGATCATTGTGTTTACACAAAGGTTACAGAAACTGAGAAAGTTTTCATAATCATATGGGTTGATGACTTGATTATTGCTGCCAGTGATCTGAATGTGCTTAAAAATGTGAAAGTGATGCTCATGTCAAAGTTTAAAATGAAGGACTTGGGGAAGTTGACACATTTTCTTGGCATTGATTATGTACAAGATGTTGATTGTGTTAAAATGTCACAACATGGGTATATTGAGAATACTTGAGAGATTTGACATGAAAAATTGTAAGTCCAGAGCTACTCCATGCGAACAAACTAGACTATCCTGATGATGCTGAGATAATGAATGATGTCAGAAAATACAGGGAGGCAGTAGGTAGCTTAATCTACCTGGCAACATGTACAAGACCAGACCTAAGTTTTGTAGTAAGTAAACTGTCACAATACTTTACGAAGCCAACCATAGAACAGTGGAATACTGCCAAGCATGTTTTAAGATATTTGAAAGGCACCCAAGACAAAGAACTGTGCTACAGAAAAGGTGCAAATGAGAACTTGATACATGCATATAGTGATGCGAATTGGGCAGCTGATGTAAGTGATAGACGAAGCACTACGGGTTACTGCATTAGCTTAAACAAAAATGGTCCATTGGTCTCATGGAAGACCAAAAGGCAGCCTACTGTTGCACTGTCCACTTGTGAAGCTGAGTATATGGCTTTAGCCGCAACTGTACAGGAGTGTTTATACTTGCAACAATTGCTAGAAAACATTGGTATGAAGTATGAGTCTAGAGTCTATGAAGACAATCAGGGTGCTATAGCTTTAGCAAAAAATCCTGTGCATAGACAGAGATGTAAACATGTGGACATTAAATACCATTTTGTAAGATCGGTGATAAATGAAGGCAGAATTAGTCTGGAGTACTGTCCAACTGATGATATGGTTGCAGATGTACTAACAAAACCAGCAACAAAGCTTAAGTTAATGAAATTGTATTTGTTTATGTTCGGTGTATGAATTGTGTAATTATGTTAAAATGATGAAATGACAAATGTTCGAGCAAGTGGGGGTGTTAAGATTTATATGATTTATGCTCTCATTTGTATTCATTTGTATTTTATTTGTAACTTATTTTCCCAGCTTTGTTTTTTCCCTTGTAACAGGCATTCCAATCACAGTGCGAGTATGTCATGTGACCTAATCATTGATTGAATGATTACATGTGCTTATGATTAATAAAAGTGTGCCAGTCAGAGCGACTGGAGGTATGGGAAAGAGTACACAGTTGTTTGTGTCTTATTTGCGCGTAGCCTACTCTGTTAACACTTAACATTAAGGTTGATCCACTGCAATCACATGACTGTTTTAACGATGTCTTTAGTACCTTTTTTGGACATTGAAAGTGTTGATTATATTGCTGTCAATGGACAAGTCATACACCTCTCAGATTTCATCAAAAACATCTTAATTTGTGCTACAAAGATGAAGGTCTTACGGGTGTGGAACGACATGAGGTTGAGTAATAAATGACAATTTTCATTTTTGGGTGAACTAACCCTTTAATTATTAATGCTAAGTAAATAATACATAAAAAGCATAAGCATGTAGCTTTCAAATAGTTTTCAATTAGGTAAACATTGCCTTAAAGTCAGTATTAAGAAAAAACAAAGAGTGTAGATGTTTATTAAAGCTACGTACTGAGCCAAGACTGATTTATTTAATGCACAGATCTATTTTGAAGTTAGAATTAGTTTTTTTTTTTTTTTTTGTCCATATCCGCTGTCCTATCAAAGCTTCAAAAAACACGTTATAATGCTTACAGGACACATTGGAGCATTTAAAAGCAGCACCAGTCAGCAGATACTGAATAAAGCCAGTACTCAAGACTACCGGTACTGTAGAAAGATTGGTTTCGATATATTTTTAAAGATGTTTTTTGTAGATTTTTTAGAATGTGACACTTAATTTGTCAGTGTGTAGCTTGAACATTTGCTTGGCCATGAAAGATTGATCGACACATTTTAATACATGGAACTTATCAATAAATAAATGCAATACAATTATTAACCTTGCCTCATTTTTTTTTTTAGATTTCTTTTTTATTTCAGCTAGTAAAAGATCTGAAAACAAAATTAAATGGAACCATGAGTTCACATGATATAATAACATAACCTGGAGCAGAATTAAATCCTCAGAACAAGTACACTTGTACCTTTTATCCATTTCCAGAGCTCCTCTTCATCAGCTAAAACGCTGCTACACAAAGCTGCAGAAAACACACAATGACATGTTGAAACTAATTGTATCTCCACAACTTCATGAAACAGCTCACTACTGTACTGTATTTTAGTCTGTACTGTATTTTTTAGACTATAATTTAGGTCAATACAATGTAATGTGTACTAGTAAGTTGATATTACAAATAATATAAACTCTCCTTTGCTACCTTGCAGGTACAGCATGTCAATTTCATCCTGCGGCTTCTTCTTAGAGCCATTGTCAAACTGCCTGCCAAAGCTGGAGGCGTCCACAAACAATTCAGTGAGAGAATAACTAGTTAAATGTCACCATAGGCTGCCATTCAAATTCAATTTTTGATATCAAGAATTGATTTCTTACTAGTTGAAATACCAATTCCACATATCAGAAATACAATTCTTACTAGTAAAAAAATCATAATTTTTGTTATCAATAATTATTTTGTTACTATATAGTGCATATGTAACGGTGTGTAAAAGTGTTAAATTAATGCATAAATGGGGACAGCGCCATCTGTCTGCTACGTGATGGCATATAGCACGTGAAATAGGGACCACCCACAGCAGAGATAATGAGACATGCTGTGGGTAAAGGCAGGCATACACTGTGCGATTTTCGTCCGATTTTGAGCCGAATTCTGACTCGTGCGACTCTTTTTTGAGTCGGGCCGATTTTCAGCTTTGTCGTGTGTCGTTTGTCGTGCAGTGTTCGTGCAGTGTACACGGGGAAACGAGTGGCGATAATCCTCTCCCGACTGGCAATCGCATGGTCGGATGAATTTCTGGCATGTCAGAAATTTTGGTCGCCCCTCGTGAGGATATCGCACAGTTGAAGCAGAGCTACGAACCGACTTGCCTAAACTCTGTGTTTCCCCCCCCACTGCGCCTGCGCGAAAAAAGAAATTAAACCAATATTCAATGCAGCAAGAAAGAAAACGAAAAGAGGGAGATCTTTAAGTTCTGTAGCTATCAAACTAGCTGCAATTTAGCAAAATGTTGCTTACCTCCAGTTCGTGTTGCATGATGGATAAACCCACGTCTTTCAAGCCACCTGGGTGTACATAACCGGTGCCTCTTGTATTAATTTACTTGATCATTAAATTACATGTTTCGCTTTTCACGTTCTATTTACTCATGTAGGCTATTTAATATTCACTTAATTTTATTAAATGCGGAATGTGAGTTGTCCATCATTTGGCAATTGGTGATAAAGAAAAATGTCACGTCGCATATAGGAATTTTTTTCCATTTTAAACCAGGAAGGCGAGTCAGTGTCTAGGCTACTTTATATCACACAAGCAATGTGCAAACTTTGCGCAAGAGTTATGCCGATGAAGACGTCTCAATCCCCTGTCAATTATTCACCAGTCTTTACAAAAAAATAAAAGTAAAACCGACAAGCTTTCGGTGCATATTCTCTCAGAGACAACGAGAGATAAATCCTACTTCAACCTGATAACGGTAGGCTATATGTCTTAATTTATTTTCTTAATATTTCTCTTGTGGCCCATAAACTGTATGTAGTGGGTGAAAAAATGAGAAGAGAAGTATATCGTATTTAACATTGCGTATCGTTATTTGAAGTGAAGCTGCTATTTCATTGACTGATTATTGCAGTCTGCGAACACATAGGCTACTGTTAATAATTTTAATTATATGCCTTTAAATTCATTCTATAAATGTCTTTAAATAATTTTCAGTGAGGAGTAATTATAAGCTAATCAAATCTTTTATTATCCTCGCAGCGCGTCAGTTATGCGGTGATGCGCTATGAAATATTGCGGGCCAAATGAGTTGTAGCTAATATCAATTTAATATTAAATAGGCCTACCCTATACTATTACTACTACTACTACTACTACTACTACTAATAATAATAATAATAATAATAATAATATAGGCTAATTATTATTATTATTATTTAATATATGAATTGGAAATGCTAAATCCTCTTGATATCCATAGCTGATGCTTTTGACAATATCTCTGGAAACATATTGTCTATCGGCGCATCCCAGTACGTGGGTTTCATCGTGCATATTTCAAACGCATAGTGTGAGCAGTCAAGTCACGTCTCGACCATCGGACCGCATGGTGTGAGCACATAAATCGTGCGTTTTGGCTTTCCATCGCACGCGATCTACTCGTACAATGTGAGTTGGTAACCTTGCTGAAATCGCACAGATATCTCACAGTGTATGCTCGCCTTAAGTCGCACATTTTTAGCAGCTGGAGATTTAAAAGTTAAAATGATTAAAAACGCATAACTAACTGCTTTATTGCTGATTTATACTGCAGTGAACTTCTTATACAACTGTTGATATGTGTTTGGCGTCGAATGTGTTGTTTTATGGTGAGTTATTTTTAGTTTGTAATACCAGGCCTACTCGTAATTAATTTGTGCACTGTCTTTGTTTTATGTAGAAGTGATTTTAATTCTCCGTGCTGTTTCCTTTATTTCTACGTGTTCCCCATTGTGCAGGTATGTTGTAAGATGTGTTGTTTTAATGTTTAATGTATTAATTAATAGTTCAAATGCAATTATATAAATTCGCCGCTAGGTGGGGATGTTTACCATTCAAATCCATCTTAATTGAATTGAATTGTTCAGTTTTTCATTTATTTGTGATAAATTCATTGAAAGTCTATTGAAGTTCTCAAATTGAAAATTGTTAACACTATACGATCACAACGCATAAAGATTTAATTGATTTAAAAAGATTTAAAAAAAAGAAAGAACTGTTTTAAATAAAAAGCAGAGATAATGAGACATGCTGTGGAAGTGATTTTAATTCTCCGTGCTGTTTCCTTTATTTCTACGTGTTCCCCATTGTGCAGCAGGAAGACCACCCAGGCAAGACCGTCACACATATATCTATTCTTGATACCAACTATTGAACTGCTACTAGTTTCTGATATCATGAATGTGATTGTTACTAGTAAGAAAGACATTTTAGATATCTGAAATTATATTGATATCAGAAATACATTTTCAATTGAATTGTTGATATAAAGAATTCATGTCCTGAGAATGAATAAAAGACAAAACGGCTTGCCATAGACCTACTTCTAAACGCACATATCCGATTTCCTTTGGACTTCCAAGCAGCACAAGGCGAGGGCGACACGTTTGCTCACTGAAAAGTTGCTTTTATGTTGTATTATGAAGCAAACGTGCCTGTATGCACTCGCAGCTTTATTATTGAGGTGGGAACTTTGTCTATTTTTTTCTTGAAAGAAATTGCGTGCACACGCACACATTAAGCATGATTAACACATGAATTTCAACCTCTGCCCGGTTAATTTGGGGTGCAAACTTGGAGTCACGGTGAATGACATCAACGCCTATAGTGGTGGAAATTTTGATTCATTCATTTGATTCGTTCACTGATTTGTTCGTTCTTCATATTGCATAAATACGCCAGCAGGTGGCGAAAAAGAGTATCTTATGTGTTATGTCTTAATTTAACTAACGTATTAATAAAACTTTTTATTAAAATGTGTGCCTAATCTAGACCCAACTCATTAAATAAATAAAATAAGTTGTTTAGATGACTAAATCACAAGGTTTATGCATAATTAACATTTTAAAAATGGATTTACAAAAACTACATTTACATTTATGCATTTGGCAGATGCTTTTATCCAACGCGTCTTGCAGTGCTGTTATAACAGGGACGATCCCCATGGATCAACCTGGAGTAAAGTGTGTTGCTCAAGGACACACTGGTGGTGACGGCTGCAGAGATCGAACCAGCAACCTTCTGCTTACCAGCTCAGTGGTTTAGCCCACTACACCACAAAAGAAATGAAGTTCCAACTAAAGTGAAAAGCAACTGAATGCTGACATGAATTGTAAAACATTTTAATGTGTTTAATGTTTTACAGGTAGTCATGCTGATGGAGAGCACACGAATGTTTGGCGCAGACACAGCAGCAGTCAGATTGTCCCGTACATCTTCTCCCACTCTTGCTTCAAGGTTGTGGGGTTCAGGGGTCCATCATCATGATCATCAACGATGTCCCCATTGAGAAAAGCAGCAATGCTCGAGTGTAACTGAACTCAGACCACCTCCTCTAGGTAGTCTCGGGTTCACCCCGGTGTTCCCGGTTCCCATGACAGCTTTCACATTAGCGACTTTTCATGAGAAACGCACCCCGTTTCGAACTAAACTGACAGTGTGAAAGCTCCCATAGTCATAATGGTGTCAATATTGTTCTCAGAAGCATGAACTCAAAGAGTAAACTTTTAGTGGAAGCGAGTTACTTTCTGTTTCCAGTGAAGTAGAGTTGCATGATCCAATGACATACATTTTTAAGTCACTTGTCCAGTGCTGATATGATCTTGGTAAGCATGTGATTTAGTTTCCATCTGCGTTTCATCAAATGATGTTTCCCTGAAAGTGTGTCAGTGTGTGGAAACGTCTCTGGTTACTTATGTAACCCTAGTTTCCTGAATAAGGGAACGAGACGCTACGTCATATGACGCTATGGGAACCCATATGACGTAGTGTCTACAGTTCCTATAAAAGGGAACTTCACACGACTGTCCTGACAACCACATTTTTCCTTTTAAGTTTAACAAGTTGCTTGAAAGAAGTGGGCTTATTGCTGAATCAATAGGTAAAACAAAACTTTAGAAAACAAAAGCAATTCAAATCTGAACCTTTAAATTTAGTAGGCCTGTATACACACACACACACTACCGTTCAAAAGTTTGGGATCAGTAACATTTATAATGTTTTATAAAGAAGTTTCGTCTGCTCACCGAGGCTGCATTTATTTAATTAAAAATACAGTAAAAACAGTAATATTGTGACATATTATTACAATTCTAAAATAACTGTTTTCTATTGGAATATAATGTAAAATGTAATTTATTTCTGTGTTGGAAAAGCTGAATTTTCAGCATCATTACTCCAGTCTTCAGAAGAAATAATTTTAATATGCTGATTTGCTGCTCAAGAAACATTTATTGTGTACAGATGTACAAAATATTTGTGTACAATATTTTTTTTCAGGATTCTTTGATGAATAGAAAGTTCAAACGAACAGCGTTTATTTGAAATATAATCCGTTGTTACATTTTAAATGTCTTTACTGTCACTTTTGATTGATTTTAATGCATCCTTGCTGAAAAAAAAAAAAATTAAT
This sequence comes from Megalobrama amblycephala, assembly GCF_018812025.1. Lineage (NCBI taxonomy): Eukaryota > Metazoa > Chordata > Actinopteri > Cypriniformes > Xenocyprididae > Megalobrama > Megalobrama amblycephala. The sequence continues at coordinate 43,450 of NW_025953459.1, read as the reverse complement.
TTCTTTAAAATTCTTCTCAAAAAAATAAAAATAAAAATTCCTACTGACCCCAAACTTTTGAACCGTAATGTATAATGTTACAAAAGCTTTGTATTTCAGATAAATGCTGTTCTTTTGAACTTTCTATTCATCAAGGAATCCTGAAAAAAAGTATACAACTGTTTTTAATATTGATAATAATCATAAATGTTTCTTGAGCAGCAAATCATCATATTAGAATGATTTCTGAAGGATCATGTGACACTGAAGAACTGGAGTAATGATGCTGAAAACGTCTTCGGTTATGTATATAACCTTAGTTCCCTGAATAGGGAACGAGACGCTGCGTTGCCGCTATGGGAACGCCTTCTGCGTGATGTTGTCGTGAAGCACGTATGCAATCTGACCGATAAGGGAGACGGTACGTCATAGGCGGGTGACGTCACCGACCAGGAACCATAAAGCCGCCCTAAACACACTCGCATTCAGCTTCTGAAAAAGGTCTGAAGCAAGTCGCTTACGGGACATGCAGGGAGTATGGCATAGCAATGCAGCGTCTCTTTCCCGATTCAGGGAACTAAGGTTATATACATAACCGAGACGTTTCCTTTCAAGGGAACTCGCGCTGCATTGCATACATACGCTGCATTGCATACATACATCCCCATATGAGCAAGTGACCGTACGTGTGAAGCCGAGGCGCACACATTACAGAAACACCTGCACCCCTAGAGCGGAGCCTGAGGTCTAGTTCATAGAACCTCATGAATGTATGCGGCAAGTAACCAACCTGGTACATCACAGATGTCAGATAGGGAAACCCCAGAAATAAAAGCCTTAGAGGCAGCCATACTCCTTGTTAAGTGAGCCCCAACAGCCAATGGTGAAGGCTGTCCAACCGACTCATAAGCAAGTGATATGGCCTCGACCATACACTGCTCATTCTCTGCTTAGATGCTGGGAGACCTTTCTTAGGTGCACCAAAAAACAAACAGCTTAACAGCCTTTATCCACATGACAGGTCTGTGGACATATGCATCTAGTGCCCAAACTGGACACAGCAGATTAGCTTTTCCTGGTCCGATGACTTAAATGGAGGACAGAAGGCCTGCAGTATAGGTCTCGCAGTATTAGTTCACACACATTTTCACACACATTTATTTGTATAGCGCTTTTCACGATACATATCATTTCAAAGCAGCTTTACAGAGAATGCATGTCAACGTTACAATTTAAAGAATGCAGTTAGCAAATAATGTAATAATTTAGGCAATTAATTTACAATCACTGTTAGCAGTTTAACTGAACGTAGAAGCAATGAGTTCCTGGAAAAATGAATTACATATTAACAATAATTAGGATGTAGAAATTGTGCAATGTTCATGTTGATCCAGATGATTGCGTCTTCTGAAATCCTCGCAGGAGTTGGCGCCGTCTCTTCATAGGTGTTGATCATCTGAGGTCTTCTTAAGAGGCTGGATCCAAACTGAAGCTGAAGTCCTCTCTAGTCACCTTGGGACGGGCGTCCCGAGGCAAAACAGAAAAGCAAATGTAGAATAATTAGCGTAGCTGCTGTTCATACCGTCTCGATCAGGCTCCTGAAGTCCTGCTTCAGCACCTCCGTCTCCCGCAGCCTGGTGTCGTTCACCCCCGCGTGCAGCACTACAGCTCCGATGGTCTCAGCACCGTTGAGGATCGCGGGAACCTGCGCAGCGACATCGAGAACACCGAGCACCAGGAGAACAGTGACTGCGCACCTTACCTTTGGCTGTGGTAGCGTGGACGTGGCGGACGATGGAGTCTCCGATGACCACGGCGTCGCGTTCCGCCTCGTGAAGAGGGGAGAAGCGGTTCCGCGTCGAGACCTCGAAGATCGGGGGCGGCGGAGGAGGAGAGGTCCTGGTCCGAGGCCTGGCTCGCGCCTTCCGCTGCTGAAGAACCCAAGGTCCCTGGTGTGACGGCGCCGGAGTGAACGAGGGCTGGGATGAACGCGTTCTGGGTGCTCGGGCCCTGTGCAGAGAAACACACGGCGTAGAGGAAGCAGGAGTGTTAATATCGCTCTGCAAACTTACCAAGGAGCGGTGAGCATCAGCACGGGAAGCGCTGTCTGCCGCTCGCGTAGCTCGGCCTGCTTCTCGAGAAGGGTCCGAATCTGTCGCTCCACGTCCTCCAGTTCCAACTGCACCACATGCAGCTCAAACGTGTCCTCACCTGCACACAAAGGTAGAGAAACATCCGATACACTCGCCATTAGAATAGATGAACAATAATATAGTGAGAGAAGAGCACAAACGCTAGACTAGAGTGACCACGCCGCTATTGCTAACGGGCTAAGGCTAATAACGAATGTTCGGGAAGTCGGATAAAACTAGCGATATCAAGGTAATCCGAGTGTTTTTATGTAAAATATTGTTGGTGATGTGTTCCCCTGCCGAAAAAGAAAGCGTGATATGTTATAAGTTTGATTTTAAGAGACAAAAACAAGCAATTAGGAATCAGCTCGACGGAGCTCTAGCTCAAACAGCGCGGCAGCAACAAACAGGAGTTCAAGGTGAGAACCTTAGGAATGTATCCCGGACTGGGATGGAGGAAAACCTTTACAGGCGCAAATTAGAGGCACGATGGAGAAACCGACAGGGCTTGAATGTATCCAGTTCTCTTGAGAGACAAAAAAGTTAATAGGAACACTATCTTAAGTGTTAAACTTTTCTGACACTACTTCGAAGGGTTCGAAGGGAGTCATAGAAAAAGGCCTTGAAGGACAACGGCCAAATCCCAGGTCGGAACTCTCATGCATACTGCAGGTCTAAGCCTCAAAGTGCCACAGAGGAAACGGTAATAAACGGGTGTCCCCAAAGATACCCCACTTAAAGGAGCGTGGTAAACAGCTAAGGCCGCCACGTACACCTTCAGCGTGGAGGGGGATAACCCTAACGAAAATCTGTCCTGCAGGAACTCTAGTACTGCGCTAACTGGGCAGTTGACTGGACCCCACTGGTGATTTTCGCAGCAAGAAGTGAATAATCTCCACTTTAGTGCATATAGTTTCCTCATGGAGGGAGCTCTGGACTGGAGTATGGTCTCAACAACCTCAGTTGAGAGACTGGAGTGTATGAGACGTGCCCCCTCAGAGGCTACGCCCACAGTCTCCATAACTCCGTGCGGGGATGCAGTATTAGACCGCCCGCCTGAGAGAGAAGGTCCTTCCTGATCAGAATTTCCAATGGAAACCCGTCTAGGAGAGAGACCAGGTCCGAGAAGATACTCTGGTCGGCCAGTACGGGGCTACTTAGTAAGAGGGCCCTGTCCTGGTGAACTCTCTCCAGAACACCCGGAAGCAGAGCAATCGGGGGAAATTCGTACAGCGGTAGCCTCAACTACGGCTGTACTCTAGGCCTATTTTTCTGTTGGAGGTCCTGGACATCTTATTCAGATACATGGTATCATGGATTCTATCAAATACCAACAGATAAAAAATCAAAACCTGATCGCTTCTGCTAGAAATCTGCTATAATGGGCTGTTGATGAATCTTCCATCAGGACAATGATCCAAAACAAACATCATAACCAACACAAAAATGTGTCATGAAGCTTCTGCCATGACCATCCCAGTCCCCTGACCTGAACCCTAAAGAAAATGAGTGGAATGAACTGAAGAGAAGAAGCACTAGCATGGAGCTGGAATCTGAAGGATCTGGAGAGATTCATGAAGGAATGATCTCTGATCTCTCGTCAGGTGTTCTTCAAACTCATCAGGCATTATAGGTGAAGACTCAGAGCTGTTATCTTGGCAAAAGGAGGTTGCAAAAACTATTGAATAAAAGGGTGCCAATAATTGTGGCCAACGTGTTTTGGATATAAACATTTATTTCATAATGTGATTTTCCTCTCACTTTCAATTCTTTTCCTTCAATGAAAGGTTAGATTTTTGGTAATTGTATGAATTAAAGATCAAAAGGATAAACAATGCAGATTTATTTTTACAGTCATCTTTGATTATATTAACCAAGGGTGCCAATAATTCTGACCACTACTATTTTTTTTAAATACAGAGATAGTATATTAAAAGCACATTTAAGTGTCATGGTGTCACTTAGATGTTCTTAAGATGAAGTACTAAAGAAGAATTTTTAGTATATTAAGTACAAAATTAGTGCGCGAAAATAGAGCACTTTAAGTACATTATTGAAATGTACTTTTTTTTCACCTGGGTTACAAGGTAGTTTGTGGCGTCACATAGCCTGGGTGCCAGCCCGAACCCCGCCCACAACATTTTTTGGACGGGAAGTTCGGTCTGGACTCGATCCATTGTGGAGTAATTATGCTCGGCTCCCAGAAGGCCGAGCCAATCAAATTGCCAGGGCGGGCTTTAATCGATGATGGACAGGCTATCTGCGGTTCCACGTCATCAAAGAGCGCTTGGGTTGAATTGGTTTTCACCAACGATGACTGCAGCTGGAGAAGTAAGATGTTTAGATTCCGCTATCACGTCTGTAATAAAAGAAATCGACAGCGCATTAATTTTAAAAGACGAACAAAGAACCACAATCAAGGCATTTGTCGATGGGAAAGATGTGTTTGCCATCCTTCCAACAGGATTCGGCAAAAGTTTAAGTACAAGTTCAACATACGTCACTTACTGCGTTGCTCTGGTTGTAGGTCTATCCAATTGAGTGCAGAGTTTTTTTTTTTTTTACTGGTTCGGTTAAGACACGCCCCATAATTCAAGTGCAATGGAGCAGTATCAGACTCACATTCTGCCCTAGAATATGAGTATGACGAAGTCAGGCTAGGTGTCACACACACCAGCGATTTCAAATCGTGTTTTTTTCATTTCAGATTTAAGGACAAAATTCTCAGCAATGGTGTTGACTGATGAATTTGCACATGGTTTGTCTTAAAGCATATTAAAAACACCACATAGATTTACATTAGATTTACATTAACATTAAGAACTTTATAAAAACTTTAACTGATTCAATTTGATAGTTTTCACAAATGGGCTGGTTTATACTGATTATAAGGAATCAAATACAGTAGATGCATTTTTGAAAATATGATTACTAAACTAAAATCAAATAGATGCAAATACTTAACTTTTTTAGTGTATTTAACTGTTAAGGGCATGGAAGAAATTTCTTGGAAATTTAATTATCACACTGTGTTTAGGGAAACCAAAATCCTAACCCTTTTGGAATTAATAAGAACCCATTTTAAATACTGTATGTCCAAAATACCAGGGGGGGGGGGGATGATGAAACTCTGAATTGACCAGTCAGCATTCAGGACCAAAACTCTGTTTTATTATAATCAGCTGGCATAATGATGAAACATTGAAACATGCAGAAACATATTAAACAGAATTAGCAGGAAAAAAAGCATTTTGCAGAAGAAAAAAAATGCTGACAGAAAAATAAATTAAACTGACTGAAATAAATTAAAAATAAATTAAAATGACTGATATGCAGTGTTGGGGAAAGTTACTTTGGAAATGAACGCATTACCGCCATAAAAAGTCACTATTGCATTACTTAGTTACTTTTTAAGGAAAGTAATGTGTTACGTTCCACACATCCTCTCAACATGGCGACAGGAGAGGCGTATATAATAATAATAAATAATAATAATAAATAATAAATAACAAAGTAACTTGTGCTACTTATTTGAAAAAGTAACTCAGATATTACAATGCACATTTAAAAGTAATGCATTACTTTACTAGTTACTTGAAAAAAAGTAATCTGATTACATAACTCATGTTACTTATAATGCGTTTCCCCCAACACTGCTGATATGCAAATCAGTTTAGTCTATATTCAGATTTTAAACATTAACGCCTGGATCCTTTTTGCCCAACGGCCGCACGGATCTGCTCCACCAGTTTTCCTCTGTTGTTTGTGATGTTTTTTCCAGCGACCTCCATGAGATCAGTGATCATCTCAGCGCTGTAAGGACCTTGAAAGGTCTTATAACTTTTCCTCTTGGCCTCAATTTTATCTGAAGAAACATGAACACACTTAAATCAGAACACAGTTGATATTTCAGTTTTATTCAGGACATTGTAAGACTTTAACTTGCCTCCACAGTTGACCATATTAAAGAGAGGGATGTGGATCACAGTTGGAGTGTTTTTGCCTTTGAACACATAGAAGTCCTTCGGTTTCTGTAAGTCCTCACTGGGAATGTTGACCTCAGGGAAAGGGATGTTTAGTTCCTTGCACATCTTGGCAGCTTCCTTCACTGTCTGCAGTGGAAAAGCATCACAATTGCTCTTATTTTTTTTAAATCACTAACATTTTCTTTTGAGTGAAACTGTAGAGAATGAAAAATGTGTATAATACCATGAAAGGATCACCCTCACTGAAATCCAGTGAAATGATGAGGTCGATGTCTCTCTCTTTTCTCAGCACTGAGAAGTAGGGTGAGTTCAGCAACAGTCCGGCATCTTCATAGTCTCTCGTCTCAGTTTCCTGAAGAGTGGAGGGCACTGCTTCACCTGAGGGATCACAGCATTATTATATTATTCACACAGAATTTCCAGTCAGCAGGTCTGTTCTTACCTGTCATGTCGTGGAGGAAGTTATAATTCCTGCCCCAGGTCCAGTGATTCATGCATTTAATAATGCTCGTCCAAGCACCTGAAAACAAATGCACTCTTATTAATTAAGGTCTTCAGTTTTCAGGCTGAGTAAATAGTTCTTTTGGCCTTCTAGTGGTTGAAGCATAAGTTTCCTGCCACTTGTTTGTCTCCTTGGTTACAGATTGATTAGTGTTTGAGTTCAGCTGTGTCTTGTTAATTACTATAGAGGGTATGCATTGACCGGAACGCGCTCCCTCAGCTGGACTGAGTGGCAGAAGAACCTGCTGCGTGACTGGATTTAATAGGGGGAACTGCGAAAACGCGAGTAAAACAAACGATTACACTAAAGGTTGGGCTCGAAAGTGTTCTTTATGACATGTCAAATAAACCTAATCCATGGATATTGACATGCAGCCAGGAGTCGTGTTTCCTGACATTTATATGTGCCTGATTTCGATGCCGGGGAAATGCATTATATGCTTTATATAAATACAATGTAGTTAGGTTTAAATCCGAGTAATCACTTATATCAATTTTATATATATATTATACATATACAGGGATGGGCAGTATTTGATACATGTATTTCAAATACAAAATAATATTTTTGTATTTGATAGGGTTGATGAAAATGGCTTTGTGTTTTGTATCACTTTATACTTTAGTGTTTTGTATCACTTTATACTTTAGTGTTTTGTATTTTTAAAATACTGTAAAATACTTTGTAAGAAGTCTACATGATGACATCATGAAAATGCAGCCTCTGATTGGTGCTTACTTAACCGTGGAAACTCCACATGACTTTGGCCTCCAGAGAGCTCTGTAAAAAGACGGGACATGTACATGTTAGTGAGTTCTTCTTATTCTAGTATGCATCTTTTTTGTTTCATGGTTTGATTTTCATAATTGTTTTAAAAGATTGCCAAATAGATACTGTAATACATTTTTAAAATTAAAAGATAATCGTGGAAACTATAACTCATGCTGCGTTCCAGATGAGGTTGGATGAAATGAAATGTCCCACTTCAGACCTCAGTGAGTTCCAGTCACTCATACGTCACATTCACATGTTGACCACATGACACAATGAGAGCATATTGCGTATTTGTGTTGATTATGGCAAAATAGAATAAAAATGACATAAAATCGCTTTGAAAACTGCTGACGAAAAGCAAAATGAAGGTAACATTACACAAACTTAATGTCTAATGTTAAAGTTTGTTTTTACATTCATATCCATTGGCGTCAGGACACAACATCTTGGAATTGACTCAAAATGACACATGTCGCTGAGGTCGGGGTTGATCGATGTACCCCGAGTTCACGCAAAATGGCTGACTTTGAGTGGCGTTCCAGACGTTATTTCCTAGAAGGAGGTGAGAAAAATCTAAAATATGATCTATCTGGAATATAGCGCAAGTAAGGATATTTATAGGCAAATACTCAAAACTGGTTTAGAGATTGTTACCAGCATAAAGATTGTTTTCTGAACTTAAGAAAGAACTGCTACTCTAATTATGTTGATTCATGTTTTATTACTGGTTCTCTCTCTTTCACTTTTTGCTTGTAAACTCATTTAGTTTCAATGTTCATTTGTCGTGGATTCAAGCTATTATGACACCTTCCACTGCATATAGTAGCCTGAACTTCTTTCATTTATTTATAGATAGACATAAACACAGAAGTAAGCAGTTTCATGCAAAATCCATATCAACAGCTTAAATATAAATAGGCTGATTATTATAGGTTTACGACAGTGATTTGGGGCAAGGCAAAAACACGGTTTGACAGTTGGATTTGTAATATATTCCCTTGTTATTTTGTTCATTTTGACAGTGTAGTTTTGATTTTGAGTTCTTATCGAGAACAATGTTGGCTGTATAGACTTCTTGACTACATGTTTCATTACAGGGTCAGACAAGTATTTTGTCTTTTAATAGAACTAACTGGTTTTCAAAAGAACTAGAGGATAAAAATATCTGAATCTTGAATCTTAAATATCTAAAATATTAAATGTACAGTGGTATACGTATCAATCTTGCTATAAAATCAAAAATTGCATTTAAAATTTCCATCCATTTGAATTATACAGTTTTAACACAAACTAATAAACTTAATGTAATGCATATTTGTCAGTCGTACATGAATGAATCAGTTTTCTATAATAGTGCTAAAGTGTTTTTTTCTTAATTCACAATAACCAGGTTGAAACAGGTTCTGATCTGTTTTATTGATGTGTGACTGACAAATATGCATCACATTACGTTTATTAGTTTGTTAAAATAATAGATGGAAATTTTGGTAACACTAAGGTACACTAAGGTGTAAATCAGCATCCCCACAACTCTAGAAAAGTGGTGTGGAGAATGGATGGATATTAGAAACAGTTCAACCTACCAAATGGCCAACCAATCCGACCTCTAAAATTGTTGATTACATCCATGGTGTAACTCTTCATATTCAGTTTTTCTGCTTTTTTATCAGAAATTCTCAGGCTTTCCACACGAATTTTGCCTCCAGAGAGGTCTGTAAAAAGACGGGACATGTACATTAGTGAGTTCTTATTCTAGTATGTGTATCTTTTTTTTTTTTTTTTGGTTTGGTTTGATTTTTCATAATTGTTTTAAAATTTTGCCAAAGAGCAAAAATTGACTAATACATTTTTTTAAATTACATTTAATCATAAACAGATGCTTTTATCCAAAGCGAAACTTACAAATGACACATTTTAAACACAGATATGATATGAAATATGGCCTTTTGTGTTTTTACAGTATTTCATTTTTTTTTTTTTTTAAGTTTCCTTCTCAAATCTGTCTCAAAGGCCCGTTATAACGATACTATTACGTATCGTTATAACGAACTATATAACGAACTATAACGATAACTATTTTAGCGTTCACATCGTCCACACCAATCCACAATATCATTCTGTTTATTAAAGGGTTAGTTCACCCAAAAATGAAAATTCTTGTTCTAAACCTGTATGAATTTCATTATTTTGAACACAAAAGAAGATGAAGAATGTCTGTAACCAAACTGTTGATGGACCCCACTGACTATATATATATATATTTTTTTTTTTCCTATGGAAGTCAATGTCCATCAAATGTTTAGTTACACACAATCTTTCAAATATCATCTTTTATGTACAAAAGAAAGAAACTAATTGAGGGTAATTGTTATTTACTTTATTTACAAAATATTAATCTTGATATTAATATTAATATTTTTAGGTGAACTAACCCTTTAAGCACAAGATGCAGTTTTGTCATCTGTCACTTTAAATGCTTGAGCTCTTTAAGCAGGATGGATTCTGATTGGCTGTCAATGTTTCTATTGTTCATCAGCTGGAAAAAATCATTCTGAAAGTGATTCCAATGATATTGTTTCTCTGCGCCGTTACAGTTGTGGTGTGGACTCTGCTATTCTTTTATATTTAGAGCGATTTTAGAACTATATCTAGTTATCATCCCTGGTGCAAATGGGCCCTAAAACTTTAAGACGTGAACACAAGGCTGTGATGGACATACAGACCAATCAGTGGCTTGTTACCGTTCAGTGATGTCCTGATGGATTCATCAAAAGCAGAAGGATCTTTGCCAGTCAAAACAGAGAGATTCATGTCCACGAGGTTCATGAGCACCTGGTAACACTCTTCTGTAGCTGGAGCGTTTGGATCTTGTTGTCTGCGCTCTGATAGAGGGTGCAGTAGCACTTCTCGCGTCCCGGGTTTGAATCCCGCTGCAAAGACTTCTTCCGACCCTGTTCCGCTCTCTCTTGCCAATGCTTCCAGTCTCCTCTCATGCGGTTCTATAGATTAAATTTACATTTTCAGCATCACTTCAGTGTCACATGATCCTTCAGAAATCATTCGAATATGTTGATTTGCTGCTCAAGAAACATTTCTGATTATTATTGATGTTGAAAACAGTTTTGCTGCTTCGTATTTTTGTGGAAACTGTTGATGCACTACTATTCAAAAGTTTGGGGTAAGGTAAAAATAAATTTATTCAACAAAGACACATTAAATTAATCAAGTGACAGTAAAGACATTTATAAAGATTTCTTGTTCAAATAAATGCTGTTCTGTTGAACTTTCTATTCATCAAAAATCCTGAAAAAGTATCATGTGTCATTTCAACATTGATAATAATCATAAATGTTTCTTTAGCAGCAAATCATCATATTAGAATGATTTCTGAAGGATCATGTGACACTGAAGACTGGAGTAATGATGCTGAAAATTCAGCTTTGATCACAGGAATAAATTACACTTTACTAAATATTCACATAGAAAACAGTTATTTTAGGTTGTAGTAATATTTCACATTATTACTGTTTTTGCTATATTTTTGATCAGATATGCCTCATGGGAAGAAGAGACTTCTTTAAAAACATCAAATCAGGGCTGTTAAATAGTTTTAAAACTTAAGAAATGCTTTACCCTTTCCCATGTCCTTAAGTATTGTTTCCTTGTGTTGAAAGAAATCTGAAAAACAAAAACAAAAAAATCAAATGGATGGTAATTAAATAACTGGTAAACTTAAGTCAAATTAAGGTCAGAACCTTTTATCTTTTGCCAGAGAAGTTTCTTAATCTCCACTTCATCAGCTAAAGCGCTTCCGCATAGAGCTGCAGAAAAACAGACAGTAAAACACTGGACACAGGTACAACATAACACCCTAACACAACATAAATAGCACATATTATTACGCAATAAGCTAATACAGACCTGAAATTTAGGTAAATTTTGTACAGTGTGCGATGTAGAATATAAACTGATATTACAAATATTAAACTCCCCTTTAAGAGTTTGTTACCTTGCAGGTACAGCATGTCAAATTCATCCTGCTGATTTTTCTTGGAGCCTTTGTGAAACTTGCTGCCAAAGTTGGAGGCGTCCACAAACGCTCCAGTGAGAGAATAACCTGCTTCATGAGGAGTGATCTCAAACCAGGGGTCTGCAGACAGAAACACGTCTATATAACAGCTGAAACAAACACATTATCTCTCTCTCTTTCAGACAAACACAGACCTCCGATATTGCGTTGTTTGCACTTCTTGTCGATCACGGTGTAGATGGGAAACGGGACTTTACCGTCTTTACTCTGCTGGCTCCACTGCTCTGTGAGTGTGTGTTCGTCGATCTACAGAGAACACAGTATTCACAGCTTCATGTTATTGTAGAGACCGGGGACAAATACATTCAATTTCTTCAATCACCAACAAGTTCAACTTAAAACATGTGCAACAACAGTCCTCTTGACTCAAAGCCTCAAGTATCTTTACATTTATGCAGTGAGAGACTTTATAAAGAGAATTTTACTGAGAAAATTAGTAAATTTCATCATTTCATTCATGCTTGAGATAAAGAAATATGACTGCTGAAGTACAAAAGTCATTTTGGAGATTTTACTTTTCATGTCAGTTTTATCTCTGATGTTGGTTCAAACGAGTGAATATGCTTTACACTGTCTGTATTTTCAGATATAGTCGATGTAAGCCAGATTTTATTAACAATTTACGTACAAATCACTCTTATGAAACTGTTCTTTGTAGTGAGTCAAAAACACACAGAGGGAGCAACATGTGCATAGACCAATTCATGAACAAATGACTCTTATGAACCGGTTCTTTTTAGTGAGTCAATACACAATACACCCGATTCAGTGGACCGCTTTTAAATCACTTAGTAAACTGCAAGATATCAATAACATGTTCTCTGTAAAAATGCTACTTTTCCCTGAGTAGTTTCGAGAAATATTTATTTCCTGTTTTTTTTTTTCCTCTTCACACAACCCCTGAAGAACTTGGTCTTACTTCCGACGAGCTGCTTTAAAACGATATGTGTATTGTGAAAAGCGCAAATTTGACTTGATTTACTTAATATTATACATATTGTTAATAAATCACATAAGTCTTATTTCAGTGGATTCATTATTCATAACATCATGTTAATTTTATCACCTATCTGTGTATTAATTTTGTGTTATATTCTCTATGTAGTAGTCTAGACCTATCCCTATAAGATCAGAGATGTTTAGAATAAATTGATATGCTTAATAGAAAATGTCTGTTATTTGATTTTTATTTTTTAAAGTAAGATGATTACTTTGTGGTCCCTCTAAAGGAATGCAACTGTTTTGCATATTAATATACTCAAATGTCCATAAATCCACAAGAAATATGAATAACTGCTTGCTTTGGTGTTGTCACTCCTCATAGTCCTCGTGCCATCCTATAAATAATTTTCTAGATCTGTCCCGGGTCACGAATAGGCTATTTACAGACCTCTTTCACATATGACGTGATGACCATCACTGCCCAGATGTCAGTCAGACTGAAGTGGTCTTTCCCATAATAATATTTTTTCAGTTTGGCAAATGCTTCTTTCCAGCTGACTTCAGGACCGCTGAGTCTCTTGATGATCTTGTTTTTCACAGTCTCTAGTTTGGTGGACCAGTCTGGTTCCTGATATACGGAGGCCATACACCTTCAGAGGAAGAATATATGCTCTTATTTTTGGCATTCAACCTGTGTGTGTGTGTGTGTGTGTGTGTGTGTGTGTATATGTGTGTGTTTCTCAGTGTTCATACCAGGTGGATCCAGAGACTCCGCTCAGATAAAGGATGGAGTCCAGAAGACCTGTTTTCTGGAGCTGAACCAGGGATCCCAGCAATCCCACCATGGCTCGTTGTCCTCCTCCAGAACCCAGTAAGGCAATGTTTGGCACCTCATCCTGAAACACACACACCATTCAAAGCATTAGATTTATCCACCTTATTTTTAAAGTAAGAGCCCAGCTAACAGAAAGAATAAAAGATTCTTAGAACATACATTGGTTTGTTTGCTAGCAGGAGCCTGTTACTTTGTAGTTCATCAGATCTCACTCACCATGTAAAGAGAGTCAGGAGAGATGGCTGATAGGACAATGGTGAATAGTTTGCAGTTCCTGAGCATCACTGTCAAATATCCAATCTTGTGAAATGTGTAGTAAGTACTGACACTCCCTAGTATAGAGGGTATGCACGTGACGTCACCGTCGACCGTTACGACTGCGGCCACGCCCACTGAGTGGCAAAAGACTGAATGGGCTCGCACACCGGACGCGAAGCTCAGCGCCTCGCCACGTCTTTAAAATTCGAACGCATTGTTACACTGGCGGCGACATTCGGCGCCTGTCCGCGGCGCCCAGCTACGACTCAGAAAAAATATAAAACAATGCGTTCGAATTTGAAAGACGTGTCGCGGCGCAGCGCGGCGCTGAGCTTCGCGTCCGGTGTGCGAACCCCTTGAGCGGCAGCATTGGTTTTCAGCGTGAATGTCGTGAAAAACACACAAAACACATCCAAAACGGGAAAGAGCTTTGTGATTGACTGTACAAATAGCTTTGATACAAAACCTGAGGTATATATTTAAAAACTGCATAAAGCAACGACTCCAGGCAGAGAAACGTGGATTTGCAGTTATCATTTTGTGTCAAATTGTTGCATTTTGAGGTAAAATCATACCGTATATTGTATTGTTATATATTGTGTTGACAACTGATCAATTAAATATTTTCCATCTTATATTCTGCATAATTGGGTGTTTTTCAATAAACAACAACACTGACAAAAACTATACTATAAAACTATATATGTTTTAGGGCTGGACAAAATGACGATATAACATTGATATAAGTGATTACGCGGATTTAAACCTACCTATATTGTAGTTATATAAAATATTCACAGGCAGATTTGCTTTATGTATTTCCCCACCGTCGAAATCAGGCACATATATAAATGTCAGGAAACACAACTCCTGGCTGCATGTCAGTATCCATGGATTAGGTTTATTTGACAAGTTGTAACACATTCAATTCCAACCTTTAGTGTAATTCGTTAGTTTTACTCGCATTTTCGCAGTTTCCCCTGTTAAATCCAGTCATGCAGCAGGTTCTTTTGCCACTCAGTCCAGCTGAGGGAGCGTGCTTTCGGTGGGAAAGTGACGTCGATGCATGCATACCCTCTATACACACAGCATGTGTGATTGCAATCTCGAAAGGGAAAATGAAAGCGATTTCAATAGAGGGTATGCATCGACGTCACTTTCCCGCCGGAACGCGCTCCCTCAGCTGGACTGAGTGGCAAAATAACCTGCTGCATGACTGGATTTAAGAGGGGAAACTGCGAAAATGCGAGTAAAACAAATTACACTAAAGGTTGGACTCGAAAGTGTTTCTTACAACTTGTCAAATAAACCTAATCCATGGATATTATGGACATGCAGCCAGGAGTCGTGTTTCCTGACATTTATATGTGCCTGATTTGACGCCGGGGAAATACATAAAAATATGCCATAAAATACATAAATCTGCCTGTGAATATTTTATATAACTACAATATCGGTAGGTAATTAGAATTAAATACAATTTCTGTAGCTGAAAATCTCCTGCTTAAACCTACATAAACCTGAAAAGCACCATTTATTTCATTTATGATCTGTTGTATTTGTGCCATTACTTGTATTTTGATTATTTGTTCTCGTTTTATTACTGTTTAACTTACTTACATTTTAAATATGAGTAATCTAGTAGCTTTTGGTTTTCCTTATTTATTAAGGATACATGTATCAAAAACAACAAAAACAATAATTAGGCTTATTTTATAGGCTCATTTTCTTTTCTATTACTTTATAATTTTTTTTTGTTGTGGGGCCAGTGAAAATTTTGGCAGGGCAAGTAAAATTAACCACCAGCTCAACTGGGCCAGCAGAAAAAACTCCTTAGCATTGAGCCCTGAGTATGCATTAAGCAATCCACATATGTCCTGTGTTTCCTTTAATTATAAAACACTCAATTTATAATTTGTCTAGTTTTAAACACGATGCGTAACTAGTGTCAAACCCTATAAAAGACAGCTGTGAAAAATGTTGGCAATGGCTTATCTTGCATTATTGGAAGACTTGGCAAACAATGCGCTCTGCAGAGTGCAAAATGTAATTAAACCATTAAAATAGAATCCAGAAAATTAAAACACAAAACAGAATTTGGTAAAACAAATAAAAAAATAAAACTTTTAAAAAATAAAAAATAAAAAAATTGAGGGGAAAGAATAAAATGTATATCATAGGGCCCTAAAAATGTTTTTTTTTTTTTTTTTTTTTGTTAAAATTTTAATAGTTGGTAAATTGGATAAGTTTCATTATTTCAGTTAATTAGACATACTTTTATGATTGCTAAAATTTAATTTAACCATTAAAATGGAGTCTAAAAAAAAACTGAAAAAAAAAAAAAAACGGAATTTGGGGAAAAAATAAAACGGATTTCATAGGGCCCTAAAATATGAAGTGACTTAACATTTGATGTTCATCGGCCACAGCACCATTCACAGGTCATCTCAGATATATGAAGTATAAAATAAGAAGCTTTACCTGACTGCACTTTATCTGAAGCTTCTTCAGGCTTTGTAGAACAGATTTTCTCCTTCCGTCTATAAACTCTGCTTCATTCTTATTCAGAGAGGGTTCGATTCGCACCTCACCGCTGCAGCGACAGATAGAAAAGTCCTGAATTTAACTTATTTGATATTTAGATATTGAATATTCTAGATTTCAATGCAATTAAGTCTGCCGTTTATTTTGAACAGTTATTCTCAGTTAGAATTTAATTGTGTAAGTAATAGTACAAAACTTATTTTAATGCTTCCATGAATCTGAGCAGGATTACATACCTTTCCTGGGGTTTGGATGCACTCATCTGTAAAACAATAGAGTCCACAGTTTCTGTTATTTGAGATTATATATATATTATATATATATTACTGTCTATAATACAGCTGATTGTTTGGGACGTCATGCAAATTTACATCCTTTAGTTTTTATTCTTATACAGTCAGATAAATAACATGTATGGATCAAAATAGCAGCACTGTAAAGTTTTTTTTTTTTTTTTTTCCTTTTAACTTAAATTAAACTGACTTAAAGTTTGTTCCAAACATACAATTATTTATTGTATATTTAAAGAACATTACACAGATTTTGATGCATAGAAAATTGAAAACTTTGTCATTGAAATACGATAATTGACTGTTTAAATTGGTTTTAAAGCAAATTACAGAAACATAGAATTTATAATGCCGTGAAACCTTTTAACTGCATTGCTATTGCTGAAATGACATTATATATTTTTAAGCTTAAAGTAAATACTTACTATTCCTGTATATCCTGAATCTTCACCAGCAACACCACAGCAGCTGTTATCTTGACATCTGGACAGAAGATGCTCTTTATATGGCTCTGAAACTACACTGCAAGTCTAGACATAATCATGACGGTGAGGTTGTGAATGATAAATTATACAATCATTCACAGTAATACCACATTTTGATATTTCCTTGTAATTTTTTTTTAGTTTTAGTTTTAGTTTTAGTTTTTGTGGCAGGCAACAGGTTGATCTTATTGAACATTTTTATCTAAGGCTCTTTTTACAAAGAAAAGGCAAAAGACTTCAGACACATTACCAGGGATAGGGATGCTTGCACATGTTAAATTAATAATGTTGTGTGATGTTTAATTTATGTTTGTTTCTTTAACACACATTGACATTATCATGTAGGGATATTCTAGAAAGTAATTCATAGATGTGAGTCAGTATAATGATCCATATATACGGGCAAGCAGATGTGCCTAGAATATGAACACACTCGCTAAATTGTATGTTACGATTTTTCCATATAAAGAATATGCTGCTAAATGCATTAAGACGGTGATTTTGGAGGACCAAATTCCATTCCAAAAATGGCTCTTCTGTGGTATCGCTGCAAAAAACAAACTTTTGGAACCTTTATTTTTAAGAGTATAATGTAAAAATATTGTCTTCAATGTCATTGTCTTAGCAGTAGATAGACCTAGTGTTTTTGACATGAGAAATTAGTTTTTGCTGTATGTTGTTTTAGAACATTTGGTCATGTTAAGAAACCAGGTTGATCTGGTCTGGCTGGTTTTAGGAGGGCACCGCCTTCAAAGATGTCCTCTTTTGAACACAAAACCACAGTAACTTTAGAATACTGATCCTTCATTTAATGAATAACTACACAGGAACAAATGTGTAATGCATTATTAATACTCTAGTAAATACTATAAACTAACAATTGATGAATTAGTAAGTAATAGTGCTCAGTTGAAGGTGGTAGTTCACTATTAGCTAATCAGTAACTACTATTTTCTTTCATACCTCCCAGAGAACTACAAAGAATTATATAGGCTCATAATTAACATGAATGATGCATGTATAAATAATTATAAAATGATGTAATGACTGAAGTATTACCAAATCCTTCAGAAGAAATTCCTGTTCAAAACTGTACAAAAACCTCAAAAAAATGACTTCAGTAGTTTCTAGAGAGCTATCATGTTTTTCCCTTTATAACACTAGGGGTTACCATGACCTTTACTTTTGAATTAATTACACATTATGCATCATTCATGTCAATTATGAATCTGTATATAGTAGATCTTAGTAGTTCTCTGGGAGGAATGAAAAAACAGTAGTTACTGAACTACCACCTTCAGCTGAGCACTGTTACTAATTCACTCATCAGAGTTTCTTGTTAATAGTGGTTACTAGAGTGTAATTAATGCATTACTCATTTGTTCCTGTGTAGTTATTCATTAATGAAGAATCAGTATTTTAAACTGTTACCAAAACCACTCTCAGTGTGATTCATTTCCACTGATTGTTGGTAAATATCTTCATCCTCCATTTCAGGAGCTTCAAATGGAAAATAAAAAATAATGGACACAGCTAACTAAAAACTGCATCGCTCATGTGAGAGATAAAACCACTGTAATAGCAGTCTGGGATTATCAGAAATAGAGATGTGTTACAGTTCACAGGTTACTGTACTGCAAATTACAAATCCAGCTTTGTTGGCATCTAATGGGGACATTTTGGTACTGTGCCCAAACAAAATCTTACTGAAAGCTCATTTTTTGAAATATCAACCTCAAATTTGGAACACAACTTTATGGCTTTGATTTTCTAGCAGTTTTAGAGTTTCATAAAATTTAGATTTTTATATAAAACAATGTTCATAAATCATTTTCATAAACTCCTCTATAACTTTTTACTTATTTTATTTTTTAAACTTTTTTTTTTTTTTTTTTTCCAACAATCTGCTAAGGGTCTTCTTTAGAATTAAACATCACACACATGCATCGTTGTCACGATTCCTGACATTTCCCAGACTCAAATTCCCATAATCCTCCCTGCCAGTCACCTGCACACACTCCACACCAATCACCAATTACCACATACAGCTGAAGCTCATTAACTGGACTATTTAATACTCACACACACTTACACCACCACGTTGCGAAGTCTTGTTTCACCCTTGTGTACAATTCTGAGCGTTGTTATCCTGTCTGCCTGTCTGCTACCGATCCTGTCTGTTATCCGTTTACGATTACGAATATTATTTCTTTTATTTTGTTACAATTTTTCACATTTTCACAGATTCTGCAAGGGGTTCACAAACTTTCAAGTGACAATGTATATGGCCTTAACTTAAAAGCAAAAAAAGCAAGCAAATAACAACATTGAAATGGGTAAATAGCAATATCAATCTCAATATCCAAAACAACGTGTACAGCATCAGCCAATACTGAGCCAGCATTCTGATACAGAACCTGGAAGAGCTGCACTGTTACTATGTCAACAGCACAGGAGACTGACAGAGAAGAGAAGAAATTGCTGTATAAAGTTGTTATTTTTTTGTTTTGGCGCACAAAAAGTATTCTTGTTGCTTCATAACATTCAAGGTTAAACCACTGTCACATTAACTATTTCAACAATGTCTTTCAAAAAACACACCTTTCCTTCCCCCTGACTCAAGTCATTGAAAGTTCTTCAGGAAAGCATATTCTATGTATAATGTAACTTGTGTATCTATTAGTTTTTTCTTTCATGTTTGGTATCATTTTAAATGTCTCAGTGTGATTGGTAAAATGGTCTCAATTTCACAGCCGTCACTAGTATTATGCAGAAGATTGAAAACTAAGGAGAATTCTGTCCTCCTTTTGGGTGTTGAAACACCCACTCCTCTTCCCCAAAACAGGTGTTGGTGTAATAAATATTTACAATTCTTTTGTTCTGGTCTGTATATAAGGTAAAGTGCAAAGCAGTCAGGCGGGATCTTCTGTAGCCAGAGGCCCCCACACGGTGATGGACAAGTGTCTTAAAACACAAATCCACCACTGTGTGCATGTGCATTTCAACTGATGTTATGCATTTATTATTTATGAATTAGCTTCTAATTGTCCAACTATGAAATTGACATGATACATTTTTACTTGACAAATAAAATGTTATATTTGATTTACTCTGCAATCATTATGACCTGTAGATTATTGAAGTCTATATTTCCGCAAATCTGCGTCAGGATAGATTAAAACTAAAGGCTCAATGAAAGGAGCATGTTGCACATCATGGGACTTTTTGAATGGCATAATATGACGTTTACCCTCAGCGATCCTTCAAATACGTGAGCAGAAGTTGTTGAAATGCCGTGAATTTCAGTTTATCCTTCATTTGCCTCACGTAGCTAACGGTAAAATAAGTTTCTATTAAATACAATAGCCTACTACTTAATCATGAAAATGTTTTTATATGTAAATAAATGAATAAGGATCAATAAATAAATACTGATACAAAAAAACATAAGAAATGACATTATTGATTATGATAGATTTTACTTGACATGCACCACACGGAGTGATGGGACCGATGCACACAGCGGCGCACTGTTTAGGACGGGTTTGTGTTGAAGAGTGGCTAACAAAGTAATCTTTTCACATAATGTTCTCTCTCTCAAAATGTAAGCGAGTGTAAATGTCAGCAGCATCATAACGTTATATGTCTGAAGTCTGTCAGGTAAAACAAGAGCTTATTGATGCAGTTCAGTCAGTTTGCTATTTTATTCTAACCGTTACTCCTGATAGGAGGCTTCTGTAAATATTTAGTGTATACGTAGAGTTACGCTTCAACTAAGTTTAATGGTGCAACACAAAAATATTTAGTAGTGCGTAAGTTGTAACTTAGTGCCCATTTATGTCAAAACTAGGCTACGTTGTATGTTACGCAGAGCTGGTGCCTCTCAGGAACCTGATGATCAGGTCGGGCTTTCCCACAGGCCTACCGTCTATTGCATTGTGATGTGTTGCTATGGTGGCAACACCATATTTATTAGTCGCTTCCACGGATCCATGCGAACTTGAATCATTTTGATAACGTTTTATCTATACACAGGGAAAGGAAAGGGAAGGAGGCCTTCGCAGGGGATAGTTTAGTTGACACTTCAGGGCTGCGTTGTCGTCGTGTCTAGGCGCAGGTCTTCCATCTCATCTGGATACGGCCTGGATCTGGCAGACTACGGTAAACCTCAGGATAAACAGACGCTTCTTCTTATGATGTAGCGAGTACATCAGGTGTTATGGGAAGTGTTCCTGGTATAATTCATGCAGCCTAACAATTTACATGATTTGAATTATAGAAGTAGATAATATGTTATGTGTGTGCCAGAAGTTATGTAGATAAATATTGATTAATAACTTGATTATACATCACTCAAAAGATATACATTGAAGTGTTGAATAAACTAGTGGTGGAAATGTTGATTCTTCCAAGAGATTCGTTCATTTTCATGACGTCAATATTGTTCTCAGAAGCAAGAACTCAAAGAGGAAACGTTCAGTGGAAGCGAGTTACTTTCTGTTTCTAGTAGAGTTGCATGATCCAGTGACATACATTTTTAAGTCACTTGTCTAGTGCTGATATGATCTTGGTAAGCATGTGATTTAGTTTCCATCTGCGTTTCCTCAAATGATGTTTTCCTGAAAGTGTGTCAGTGTGTGGAAACGTCTCGGGTTACTTATATAACCCTAGTTTTTTTTTTTTTTTTTTTTTATTGCAAGATTGAACAAGAACAACTTAATCATATCAATATAACAATGGATGACATCAATCATAAATAATAAGGAAGACAAATACATTAAGTAGTGAAAGGAAAGCAATCAAAAAAAAATAAAAAAATACAGAGGTAATAAAACAAATTATGTAACATTCATCAGATCATTATACAGATTTATAAGTTTGACACTTTTTTTGTTATTAATCTTTTTTAGTGTTATAATTAAATAGTTAAGGTCACAGAGAAAGTGGTTTAATTTGGGCACTGTTGAAGAAAATTTACATTTATGAATGTAATATTTTGCAAACAAAATAACTAAATTTCCTATATATTCTATATTTTGTTTACAATGTGAAAAATAACAAAATACATCGCACATATTTAAATCAATGACCAAATTAGATTTCGAAGCCAAAAAATTTGCCAGATCGGACCAAAATTCTTTAACAAGGGGGCATTTGAAGAAAAGATGATCAATTGACTCAATACCAGATTTACAAAAATTACAATTTAAACTAGTGTTACTAAATTTAGAAATCATTTCATTAGTGGGGTATATATTGTGCAAAATTTTTAAATGTACTTCTTTGACTTTATTAGAGACACAAAATTTATAGGGTAAGAGCCATGCTTTTTTCCAATTAATCTTATCTATTAAAGAATTCCAGAAAAATTTTCCCCTCGGAATAATTCTTTTTCTAGACTGAAATACATCTCTTATCATTTTGTTACTACATTTTGGGTCATAAATACTCCTGGCTTCAACCAAAAATTTCTGTTCACTCTTTACAATCTCTTTAAATGATAAATGACATCTCATTAAATGAACAAGGCCATTTGGTATAGCTTTTACCATTGTAAAAAATTCTTTATGAACCACTGGAAAATTATGTTTAGACATGAAATCATAATAAGAAAGAACATTCCCATGTGGATCTAGCATATCACATCGATAATCGATACCTTTCTCATGCCAGTTCTTAAAAAAAATTGACTTGTTCTTACTTAGAATGCTTTCGTTGTTCCACAGTTTCACTTTATGTGGAGAAAAATTGTGAACAAAGCAAAGTTTCCATGCCAACAAAGCCTGTTCATGAAATTTAGAGAGTTTTATAGGTAGTTTGGAAGGGGAGAAGTTACAAGTTAACAAAAATTTAAGTCCACCCACTTTTTTATAGATGTTGTGTGGAATAAAGTACCCATTTTTTTACCCAATTTACTTTGAAGGTATGATTTACGTCAAAAAAATCAAACATGTCAAAACCCCCATCAGATTTCTTACCACAAATAACACGTCTTTTCAAATGCTGATGTTTGTTTTTCCAAAAGAATTTAAACAATAAACTATTGATTTGTTTACAAGAATTATCATGGACAAATAATGAGAAAGATGGGTATATAAAGTGAGATAGTCCTTCAGCTTTTATTAAAAGAACTCTGCCAAGAAAGGATAAATCTCTTTGAAGCCAATTGTTGAATATTAGTTTTGCCTTTTTAATTTTAGGAAGGAAATTCATTTCTTGCCTAAGTGAAATTTTCTTGACAATATAAATACCGAGATATTTCACATTATCCTTAATAGGTATACCATTTACAGAAGTCTCAAGGCTATCATATAGACAAAGAATTTCAGATTTGGGAATATTTAATTTTAGACCAGAAGCCTGTGTAAAGGTATCTATAGTTTCAAGAACCCCAGCAATCTGACTAGTATTTTCTAAAAACAAGGTTGTATCGTCCGCAAGTTGCGAAATTCTAATCTCACGGTCGAAAATTGACAACCCTTTAATATCAGGATTATTTCGAATATTCAAAGACAGTAGTTCCACAACTAACAGGAACAAAAAAGGGGAAATTCCACAACCTTGCCTAACTCCCCTGTTAATAGGAAATCTTGTAGAAGTATCAAAATGTAAGAGAACTGAACTATTAATATCTTTATATATCATTTTAACCTTCTTTATAAATGTCTCTCCAAAACCAAACAATTCTAGCGTAGAAAATATAAAGTTATGTTCGATGGTATCGAACGCTTTGTAGAAGTCTAGAAACAATATGACTGCTTCTGATTTAACATGAGCGGCATAATCTATAAGATCTAAAATTAACCTAATATTACAACTTATATGTCTTTTAGGCATAAAACCTGTTTGAGTTTCATTAATTATTTCACATAGACCAGATTTTAATCTTTTTGCAAAAACTAATGATAAAATTTTATAATCTACATTTAATAGTCAAGGGTGAGAAGATCTTTACCTGGTTTAGGTATCAGGGTAATAAGGCCTTGTTTCATAGAGGTGCATAATTCTTCATTAATTAAACATTCATTATACATTTTAAGTAATGGTCTCTTAATTATTTCCCAAAAGTGTTCATAAAACTCAATAGTAAGGCCATCTGAGCCAGGGGATTTACCTTTCTTCATAGATTGCATTGCTTTGGTAAGTTCTTCTAAAGAAAGGTCATTATCACAGACTGCTTTAAATTCACTTGAGATCAATGGAATATAAGGTTTGATTTTTTGTAAAAATGATCTTGCATAGTTTTTATTATAATTTGAGCAGTATAGTTTGTTAAAAAAAAGAATATACATATTTATTAATTTGACTAGGGTTTTCAAAGCTGTTAGACAATTCCTTTTAATATTTCTCTTTTCCAGAGCAAAAAAATAACGTCTCGGTTACAAAGGTAACCCTCGTTCCCTGAAGGAGGGAACGGAGACGTACGTCGGATGACCGACGAATAGGAATCTCGCTAGAGAGGCCAATCTACTTCGAGTGTAACTAAACGAGCCAATGCACATTGGCATGCAATCATATGCATCAGCTGCTCGCCTCGCAGCGCGGGTATATAATGAGCAGCAGGTGCGTTGCATCTTCAGGTTTTCGCTGAGGAGCCGAACCCAGCAGGTGGCAGCATCAGCAGGACAGCGCCTGTGGCGACGGGACGTACGTCTCCGTTCCCTCCTTCAGGGAACGAGGGTTACCTTTGTAACCGAGACGTTCCCATTCAGTCGGTCACTTCGACGTACGTCGGATGACCGACGAATAGGAATCCCTACCAAAGCGCCACAGGAGGTGCCCTCTTCCAGTGCTCTGTTGTGAGCCACCTGAACCCCCTTGCCTAAGGACGGTGGGACCGGGCTCACACAGAGAGGGTCGATCACTGTTGTTCCCAAAACCCACTCAGTGAGACTATAGATACCATGGGAGCGTAACCTTACGTCAGATAAGGAACGCTGCGGAAGCCATATCCTTCCCCGAAGGAGTTATATGGATAAGTACATATGGACTAACCTTGTAGGTTGTACAACATATGGAAGAACTGGGGTGACTCCAACTTGGTGGGTTCTCCCAGAGGGAAAGACACGGGCTTCGATTAGGAGCAACCGTGGAAAGCCGCATATGGGATCCCCGTAGGGTCACACATATGGAACCCAGCCTAAATCCGGTTCTCAAGGATTCAACGGAGTAAGGCCTGGCGACCGACGCTCCGCCACGTCGGCTGCCGAAGGATTCGGAGGACTCGAAGGGTCTGCCTTGTAGGGACTCTCTGGAGAAAAGAAGCGCATGTCGCGCAGCAAGCGGACACTAAGCCGGGGCCTCTCCGTGCCTCTGACCTGAGGCGAGAACACGGGAGGAGACCGGCTCCACACGAAGGCTATAGTACCTAGCGAACGTGTTAGGTGTCGCCCAGCCCGCAGCTCTACAAATGTCTGTCAGCGAGGCGCCACGAGCCAGCGCCCAGGAGGATGCTACACCTCTCGTGGAGTGAGCATGCAACCTGAGCGGGCAGGGCACGCCCTGAGCTTGATAAGCCAGGGCGATGGCATCCACTATCCAGTGGGCCATCCTCTGCTTGGAGACAGCCTTTCCCTTCTGCTGGCCTCCGTAACAGACAAAGAGCTGGTCTGAGGTCCTGAAGCTTCGAGTTCTGTCTATGTACCGTCGCAAAGCGCGGACTGGACAGAGCAAAGCCAGGGCTGGGTCTGCCTCCTCCGAGGGCAGCGCTTGCAGGCTCACCACCTGGTCCCTGAAGGGAGTGGTGGGAACCTTGGGCACGTAGCCAGGCCGGGGTCTCAGTACCACGTGGCTGTCGCCCGGCCCGAACTCCAGGCACGATTCGTCGACCGAAAATGACTGCAGGTCCCCTACCCTCTTGATGGAGGCCAATGCAACCAGCAGCAAAGTCTTCATAGACAGAATCTTTAAGTCTGCTGATTGCAAAGGCTCAAAGGGAGCAATCTGGAGTGCTCTTAGCACCAGAGCGAGGTCCCAAGAGGGTTGGAGGGAGGTCGAGGAGGATTTAACCGTCTCGCCCCCCTAAGGAACCTGATGACCAGGTCGTGCTGACCAACAGATTTGCCATCTATGTGGTCGTGGTAAGCGGAGATAGCAGCAGTCTGGACTTTGAGGGTGGAGGGGGACAGCCTACGCTCCAACCCTTGCTGCAAGAAGGAAAGCACGACTCCGATCGAGCATCTTCGGGGGTCTTCTCGGCGAGAAGAGCACCACTCGACGAACAGGTTCCACTTCGAGGCGTAAGCACGTCTTGTAGACGGTGCACGTGCCGAAGTGATGGTGTTAAGTACCTCAGGGGGTAAGTCACCTAGAACCTCCGCGTCCCGTCCAGGGGCCAGACATGGAGTTTCCAGAGGTCTGGACGCGGGTGCCAGAGAGTGCCCCGTCTCTGAGAAAGAAGGTCCTTCCTCAGAGGGATGGGCCAGGGAGGGGCTGTCGCGAGGAGAGAGAGTTCTGGGAACCAGGTCCGGTTGGGCCAGTAGGGCGCAACTAGCAAGACCTGCTCCTCGTCCTCCCTGACTTTGCACAGTGTCTGTGCAAGTAGGCTCACTGGGGGAAACGCATATTTGCGCAGGCCCCGGGGCCAGCTGTGTGCCAGTGCGTCTGTCCCGAGTGTTCCCTCGGTCAGAGAGTAAAACAACTGGCAGTGGGAGGTCTCTAGAGAGGCATACAGGTCTACCTGAGCCTCTCCGAACTCTTTCCAGATCAGCTGAACCACCTGGGGGTGGAGTCGCCACTCTCCTGGCAGCGCAGCTCGTGACAGCTCGTCGGCCACACGGTTGAGCACACCGGGAACATGAATGGCGCGAAGCGACCTCAGATGCTTCTGACTCCAGAGGAGGAGATGGCGGGCGAGTTGCGACATGCGACGGGAGCGTAGACCACCTTGATGGTTGATGTACGCAACGGTCGCAGTGTTGTCCGTACGGACCAGTACATGCTTGCCCCGTAGCAGGCCTTTGAGGCGGCCCAGAGCAAGACGTACTGCCAGCAACTCGAGGCAGTTGATGTGCCAATGCAGATGGGGTCCCGTCCAAACCCCTGACACTGCATGCCCGTTGTACGTGGCACCCCAGCCGGTGGCCGAAGCATCTGTGAATACCACAGCATGCCGGGACACTTGTTCTAGGGGCACTCCTGCCCGAAGAAACAAAGGGTCCGACCACGGGCTGAAGGCTTGGCGGCACTCCTGAGTGATTGGCACCCGGAACGTGCCGTGTAGCCACGCCCATCTCGGGACTCGGCCGTGAAGCCAGTGCTGAAGCGGTCTCATATGAAGCAGACCGAGCGGTGTTACAGCCGCTGCGGCCGCCATATGCCCCAGGAGCCTCTGAAAAAATTTCAGTGGGACCGCTGTCCTGCCGTTGAAAGTATTCAGGCAGTTCAACACCGACCGAGCACGTTCCTCTGTGAGGCGTGCTATCTGTTCGACCGAATCCAACTCCATACCGAGAAAAGAGATCCTCTGCACTGGGGCGAGTTTGCTCTTTTCCCAGTTGACCTGAAGCCCCAACTGGCTGAGGTGACTGAGCACCCAGTCCCTGTGTTCGCACAACTGATCCCGAGACTGTGCTAGGATAAGCCAGTCGTCTAGATAGTTGAGGATGCGAACACCCTGTTCTCTCATGGGAACAAGGGCTCCCTCCACGACTTTCGTGAAGACGCGGGGAGACAGGGCGAGCCCGAAGGGTAGGACCCTGTACTGGTATGCTCGACCTTCGAACGCGAACCTCAGGAATGGCCTGTGTCGCGGAAGAATCGAAACATGAAAGTACGCGTCCTTCAGGTCGATCGCTGCAAACCAATCTCGGGGACGGATGCATTCGAAAATGCGTTTCTGCGTGAGCATTTTGAACGGTAGCTTGTGGAGGCTCCGATTCAAAAGACGCAGGTCCAAGATCGGTCGTAACCCGCCGCTTTTCTTGGGTACAATGAAGTAGGGACTGTAGAACCCTGACCTCATATCGGCTGGAGGGACCGGCTCGATCGCGTCCTTCGCCAGTAGGACTGCGATCTCCGCACGCAGGACAGGGGCATCGGCAGCTTTCACTGTAGTGAAGAGGATGCCCCTGAACTTGGGGGGGCGCCGGGCGAACTGAATCGCATAGCCGAGCCTGATGGTCCGAAGGAGCCAGCGAGACGGACTGGGGAGCGCTAGCCAGGCTCCCAGAGACCGAGCAAGCGGCACCAAGGGGACCACCGGCGTACCCGCCGCGGGGCAGCGAGGTGGAACGCAGGGACGCGGCCCGGGGGGCTCTCTGTATGAGGCGGCCCGAAGCGGGGTCACAGTGTGCTGTGCAACACTTACCTGCTTCCACAGGTGGACAGAGGGAGCAGTCGAGGTTTTGTCTGCCTGCTGCTCGCTGCTGTCCGCTGGCGACAGAAGAGGTGGATGAGAGTGGTGAGGTTCTTGCCCTCCCACTGCCCTCCGAGCCCTCTTCGGACCCGGAGATAGAGGAAACTGCTCTTTTATTGAAAATTTGGGTACCGCTGGTCGTTGGGCCAGCGGCGGAACAAAAAGGGGAAACAAAAGATTCTCCACCCGGCCCTCCTCCGGGGGAAGGAGCGGTGCGGTCACCACCTCCTGAAGAGCAGTCCCATCCATCTCCGGGTCGCCCGTCCTAGGGCCGCTTGGACTTGGCCTTGCCACCCTTCTTTTTAGGGGGTGGCGGGACGGGCTGGGCACCCCGCCCGCGACCGGCTCCACGACGCCGCTTGGATGGAGGCTGCTGCTGCGGCGTGGGAGCGGGGGCGGCCGCAGGGGGGCGCCCTCGGCGACGGGCAGACTGAGGTGCCGCCGGCGGTGGGGGTGCAGCAGCTGACCGCCTCGGCAGGATGTGACTAATGGCCTCAGACTGCTTTTGTACAGCCGAGAACTGTTGGGCAAAGTTCTCGACCGCGTCGCCGAAGAGGCCGGTCTGGGACACGGGGGAATTAAGAAACCTGACCTTGTCGGTATCCCTCATGTCCGCGAGACACAGCCAGAGATGGCGTTCCTGGACCACCATGGTGGACATCGCACGACCCACTGACCGCGCCGTAACCTTCGTCGCACGAAGCGCGAGGTCCGTCGCGGTACGAAGTTCTTGTAGAACTTGCGGATCATGACCACCCTCGTGTAGGTCCTTCAGTGCCTTGGCCTGATGGACCTGCAACAACGCCATAGCGTGTAAGGCAGAAGCGGCTTCCCCACAGGCCTGATAAGCCTTGCCGGTAAGATCCGACGAGTGCTTACAGGCCCGGGAAGGGAGAGACGGCTCCCCCCGCCAGGTGGAGTTAGGGCACAGTTGCATAGCAACGGCCCGTTCCACAGGGGGTATGCGCGCATAACCCTTCGCCGCTCCGCCATCAAGGGTGGTGAGGGAGGAGGACCCACCGACACGGTTTCGGGCAGTAAAAGGTGCCGTCCATGTGCCAGTGAGTTCTTCATGCACCTCCGGGAAGAAAGGCACTGGGGTGGGGGACTGAGAACCAGCCCTTGCCACCCCGAGAAACCAATCGTCCAACCGCGAGGGCTCGGGACACGGTGGAGGATTCCACACGAGCCCGACCCTGTTGGCGGCCCGGGAAAGCATAGCCATCATTTCCGGGTCTGAATCGGACACAGATGTCACTCCCGAAGGAGGCAGCTGCGCCGAATCGTCATCCCCGAAAGTATCAGGCTCACCCTCCGATGCAGCGATCGACATCTGGTCGTCATGGGGAGCTCCGAAGGATACGGATGGTACACACCTCTGGGGTGGTCCACCGCGTTCCCCCGGCAGCTCTACTGGCTGCGGAGTGCACGAGGGATGAGGGTTCCTAGGGGGTTGGTTCCCCGAAGGAAGCGCGCTCACCATGATCCTCAAGTCACCAGTCCCAGCGCCCGAAGCAACCCTCTGAGGAGGATTGGAACGAGGCGCCGGGACCGGGACTCCACCCCTTTGCAGGAAGTGGAGTCTCGACCGCAACTCGCGACGGTCATCATCCCACAATGGGTGCATGACTCGTCCACAAACGCCGCCTCAGCGTGCCTTAAGCCCAAGCACGTGATACAGCGCTGGTGACCATCCCGAGGCGCCAGGTAACGACCGCATCCAGAAACACACAAGTAGAACGACATCTTTAAAAAGACGCGAACTACTCGTGTAAGCTCTTTCAGGAACTGCTCTTTCAAGTGCCGAAGCACGCAGGGGAAAGCCGCTGCAGCACAGACAGGGAAATGTGCAGCCTGTCGTGTGCACTCTCTTTGGAGATGCCGCTCTTACCAGCCGTGAAAACAGCTTTTCAGCGCTCTTTAAAGCGCACCGTACCAGCCGTAAGAACGGCTTTCACAGCTGACACACAGCTTTCTTTGCTCAGTGGGCAAAAAAAGAAAATAAACAAAAGGAGAGAATCGGCCCCGCTGCTGTGCTGTTCCACCTGCACCAGACGAGAGAGCAGTAGAGAGAGCTGGCTTGTTCCTTTCACACTCGCTCGTAGATACTACCATGTGTAGTTCGGCTCCGAAGCGAAAAGCTGAAGATGCAACGCACCTGCTGCTCATTATATACCCGCGCTGCGAGGCGAGCAGCTGATGCATATGATTGCATGCCAATGTGCATTGGCTCGTTTAGTTACACTCGAAGTAGATTGGCCTCTCTAGCGAGATTCCTATTCGTCGGTCATCCGACGTACGTCGAAGTGACCGACTGAATGGGAACTGGTGTTTTTCTCTCCCATTTCCAACCATTTAGCCCTAGATCTTATAAATGCACCCCTAACTAATTCTAAGTAATGATCGTCTATTTCGTTTCTCAGACTAGCCAATAAATTTTCCTCCTCTGTATTAAGAGTGTTTTTAGATAATAACTTGTCAAGCTCGTTGAGAATCTCATGACATCTTTTAGAATTTGCCACTTTAAGTTCTTTACCACGACGCATTGCCAATTGTCTGACTTTGAATTAAAAAAATTCCCATCTTTGAATCTGACTCATTGATTTATCATCTAAAACATAAGCAGTTTTTTTTGACAGAATCCACAAATTTTTCATCTAAAAGTAGTTTATTATTGAATTTCCAATATCCATGAATTCTTTTACAACTGTCTGCCTTACCAATCAAAGAAACTGAAATGAATCTATGATCTGATAAAGGTGAGTAACCGATTGAGGTATCTGAAACAAATTGAATTGCATTAGTAGATAAGAGCCAAAAATCAATTCGTGACTTGCGTGTCATATCATTATTTGTCCATGTATAATCTTTATCATAAGGATGTAAGAAACACCAAACGTCAGTAACTTGTAAATTATCACATAGCAGATCAAAAATTTTAGATGTACTGTTCTTTGGAGGGATTCTATCTATGGAATCATTGGGAGTTTCATTGAAGTCACCTCCAATCAACAGATAAGCATCTAAGTATTTTCTTTTTAAATCTAGTAATAACTGGCTAAGTTTTTTAAACATACATGCATTTAAAGAGCTATTATTGTGTCCATACACATTGCAAATGATACATTTCGTATCATCTGTGTTTAAAATTATAATAATCCACCTCCCTTCTCCAGAATAAATTGTTTCTACTACATCTCCCTTCAATTTGTTTAATAAAACAGCGACCCCCGCAGAATGATTTGTTCCATGACAGAAGAATAAAGAATCGCCCCACTGCGATTTCCAAAACTTTAGGTCACTATCACAAGAATGTGTTTCCTGGAAAAAAATAATTTGAGCTTCTCTGTGTTTAATAAAAAGAAAAAGTGCTTTCCTTTTATCTATATTCCTTAAACCTATGACATTAAGAGAAATAAAGTCTAATTTCCCAAAATAATGAATCTGTCATCCAAAAGATAAAGAAAACAAAGACAAAATACAGACAAAGAACAACAAGGAACACGACCTCCTAAATTAACTTAAGCTATTTGTTACGATGAAAACAAATAGACCCATCAGGATCTCACATGTAACAAGAAGTCAACCAATATTACAAGTCCACATTGTAAGATTATAGGGACAATAAAATTGTCTGTGTGTCCTTTATTCACTCAAGGTTAACTAAATGTCAATATTCCCTTTTTTACCTTCGATGTAAGCGAAAGCACCGATGAAAGACGCTCTTTTGCCTTCTTCTCTGGCTTTTTGAACCAACGGCCATGCCTTGGCCCGTGCTGCTCTTTCCTCAGGTGACAGGTCTTCTTTTAAA
The DNA here is from genome assembly GCF_018812025.1 of Megalobrama amblycephala. Classification (NCBI taxonomy): domain Eukaryota; kingdom Metazoa; phylum Chordata; class Actinopteri; order Cypriniformes; family Xenocyprididae; genus Megalobrama; species Megalobrama amblycephala. The sequence continues at coordinate 11,466 of NW_025953459.1, read as the reverse complement.
CGAAGATGGGCTTCCTCTAGGAATTTCGAGCCTCTTGCATCCCTCCATACAATATCCCGAAAGTGCCGCATGCTGAATTGAATAATTATACTTCTCGCTGAGTTTCCGTCTTTCTTCTTTCCAATTCTGTGCACAGAATCCACCACCTCCGGTAATGTTCCAACAATTTTCGGGGAAATCTTGCGAGAGATTACATTTGCATTTTCAATCAGTCCGTCTGCTGATTGAGCAGGTGTCTTATGAAGCATAATTTCACAAAGCTAAAATTAGACCATGCTGTTCTTGCTGTTAATCTTGAAATTATACAGTCATTTAAATAAAAAAACAACTGCTTATGTGCATAACATCTTTGTTGGGATTGTGATGAAAATGCAGTTTTTGCCTCTAATATCAAAGGGCTACACATTTTTGTTATAAGGCCAGTTTGGCCTGTGAAAGCATTAACAACAAATAGATTTGCTTTAAAAAAATATCTAAAAATTGGAATTGGCCATGAAAAATAAAAATTGGTGCTAATAAAAATATTAAATAAAGCATTATTTAAATAAATCTAACAGACGTTTTGCTGTAAAAACAAATGCTGCAGTTTTAAAGAGCATGTACTAGTTCTCTCACAAATTAATTTGTTGTTTATATGGTTAATATTAATGCAACTATAAGCGCAATAAGTTTAAAAAGAAAAAAAATGGTCATTCTGCCGCACAATTGTTAATTTTTTTCTAATCCGGCCATCAACCTAAAATGAGTACGATTTAAATTAATAATTAAAAATAAGTAGGCCTATAATATAATTAGTATTAGCAATATATTATAAATAAAAAGTAGAATGTAATAATAATACAATAGGTAGGCTAAAAAAAAATCAGTATTCTTTAAAAAAATGTGAAATTTGAATTTAAAAAAGTTGAAATGATGCAAACTGATGACTTTAACAAACGCACAGACTATTGATTAACATCCTCTGATAGTTACAGTAGGACTGTCTTAATTTATTTTGTTTTCAGTTTTCATACAAAAATTAGGCTAATTTCCCTATGGAGAACATTAAATGCTCTGAAAATAGTGTAAGTTATGATTTTTCCCATTTGGTTTAGTCTAGTTAGTTTTGTATCAAATAAAATGTGATTTTCGTTGATCGAGATCTGGCAGCAGCTCATTTTTCGTCTTGGGCGAGCGATTCGATCACAGCTTATCTTTCCCATGTAAACTCGCGTAGACCAGCAAACTAATGAGAACGCGGGACAATGATGACGCTCCATAACGAAAGCGCGAAGCCGCAAAAGCTGCCGTAGATCAGCTTACCCAACTGGCAGATTTAAAGAAAATCACGTCGTTTGGCAAATAAATAACTTACAGACAGTTGCATACGCATTGCCAATCGTGTAGGCTTTATGGTACACATCAAACAAGGGATTTATTAATAATTAGTAGTAAATAGTAATTTTAATATTTTTTGCCGAGTCCGCGAATGGTTTGGGTATGCAGAGCATTCGCAGCTTATGGACCGCACGCCACTGATATATATATATATATATATATATATATATATATATATATATATATATATATATATATATATATATATACAGTGGCATGAAAAAGTATGTGAACCCCTTGCAGAATCTGTGAAAATGAGAATTATTTTAATAAAATAAGAGGGATAATAAAAAATGCATGTTATTTTTTGTTTAGTACTGTCCTGAGTAAGATATTTTACATAAAAGATGTTTGCATTTAGTTCACAAGACAAAACAATAGCTGAATTTATTAAAATAACCCCATTCATAAGTATGTGAACCATTGATTCTCAATACTGTGTGCGGTTACCTGATGATCCACCACTGTTTGTTTGTTTTGTGATGGTTGTTCATGATTCTCTTGTTTGTTCTGAACAGTTAAACTGAGCTCTGTTCTTCAGAAAAATCCTCCAGCTCCTGCAGATTCTTCAGTTTTCAAGCATTTTTGCATATTTGAACCCTTTCCAGCAGTGACTGTAGGATTTTGAGATCTGTGTTTTCATACTGAGGACAACTGAGGGACTCAAACACAACTATTTAAAAAGTTTCAAACATTCACTGATGCTCCAGAAGGAAACACGATGCATTAAGAGTCGGGGGGTGAAAACTTTTGAACAGGATGAAGATGTCACAATTTTTCTTATTTTGTTTAAATATCATTGTTTTTCATTTAGTACTGCCCTTCGGAACCAACAGAAGATACTTGCATGTTTCCCAGTAGAAAAATTAAGTACAATTTACCTTGATATTTGAATTCAAAAGTTTTCACCCCCTGGCTCTCAATGCATCGTGTTTCCTTCTGGAGCATCAGTGAATGTTTGAACCTTTTTTAAGAATAACATTTCTATGCTTGATCCTTTACTGCTTGTAGTTTCTAAACTATTACTTCATACATATTAGACCTGTATTTTATGTGTTTTAATTTCATGTAAAATTTCCATACGTTTGATTACAGTTTTGATAAACTACTAGTAATAAACATTTGTTACATATTTGTCAGTCATGGATAAATGAAACACAAATAAGATTTGTGCTGTACAGTATTTAAATGCACAATTTCCAGGGTTAGGGTTAGGGATATTTTATCCCTAATCAAATCAGAGTTAGACATCTGCCTTCTAACAATCAGTCTCCTTACAAACACTTTAAACATCACTGGAGGAAGCACGCATTGCGGTTTCTTACGCTCTGGTAGATACAGTCACGCTGATGGCGTCTAGTTCTGAGGAGCTGGATGTTGTCAGCGTGGCAACGGGAGATTCTGAAGACTCGCCACTTCAATCTCCCGCGAGTGAGGAGCTCATGGAGGTGCTTTCTCGTGCTGTTGCCAAGTTACACATCGACTGGCCAGCCGAGAAGCAAGAGCAGCATGTTAGGAGTAAACTAGACAAACGCTTCTTACCGTCTAGATCTGCTCAGCCTCCACGTCGGGCTTTACCGTTTTTCCACACTGAGGTGTCGAGGTCGTGGAAGAGACCAGTGTCTACCCATGTTTACACTCCTCAGACCTCCCTTAAAGCCCCGACGTTGCCCACTAAGCCACTGAAAACGACATCAGCGCTAGTGGGCAAAGCGTACTCGGCAGCAGGTCAGGCTGCAGCGTGCTTGCATACTATGTCCATCATGCAAGCATACCAAGCTGACCTGCTGAAGGACTTGGGAGAAAGTGATGAGGTGGGGGCAGATCTCATTCAGAAGTTATGTCTTAAGCCGTGCACACACACTTAACGATTGTAAGGCCGATTATGAATGTAAATTGATACTTATGACTGATCATGCTCAAACGCGTCCAGTCAGAGCCAGTTGCCTTCAGTCTGCGATTACAGTCGGTGTTCAAATTCCATGTGTAAGTATTTAAATCTGCTTCATTCGCAGGAAACAATCGCTGTGTGTTGAGCACAGTCTTAGAATGTTTTAACTAGTCGTTAAATGTGTGCCCGGTTTTACTGCCAATCTAGCCCTCCATGCCACCAAGGAGAAGGCCAAGTCAGTGGGCCATTCTATGGCAGCCCTGGTGGCCACGGAGCGGCATTTGTGGCTTAATCTCACTGAGATTAAGGACAAAGACAAGACGTTTCTCCTGGATGCCCCACTAAATCCTTCCAACCTTTTCGGTGACGCTATTACGTCAGTCACCGAAAGGTTCCAAGAGGCCAAGAAACAGTCTGCCGCATTGCAGCAGTTTCTGCCTTGACGGGCCCAAGTCCCTTCTGCTGCCGGGCGGGAGCAGCAGAAGCCGAGTACGAGCTCCTTGCACTACAGGCAACATCAGAAGCAGAGCGTTGCTACCCTTACTCCCCCTCTGAGGAGTTGGGATGCGGGGCAATGCTCTCAGGCGAAGCCTTCAAAGGGCAAGATGGATCTGAGGGCCGTCATTGCTGCTAAGAGGGCTTCGTCTAAGAAATCCTGACACCAGAGCAGTCAGGATCCTGAGGGTGGTCCCCTCCGGAGGCAAACCGCGTTCACCTCTCTCTACGGTGCCCATTTGCCATGTGTCACCCGAGGGTGGCGCTCTCTCTCTGAAGCCATGTCAGTTGTTCCCTGCCGGGGCTCCGCTTCAGGGCACTGTGCTGGCTGCCCATATTCCACCAGAGACCAGCCTCAAGAGGCTGGTTCCCTTAGTACATTTTTTGTCAGAGTGGAAAAATCTGTCAAAAGTATCTCAATGGGTCCTGCACAGAGTAGAAAAGGGGTATGTGATTCAGTTCAGATCACGCCCCCCCCCGATTCAACGGGGTCTTGACCACTGTGGTAGACCCCGAGCAGGCTCTGTTGATGGCACAAGAAGTAGAGACGCTCTTGCGAAAGGAGGCTATAGAGAGGGTTCCTCCTCCCAGCAGGGAGTTCGGGTTTTACAGCCGTTATTTCATTGTGCCAAAGAAAGAAAGGGATTGCGTCCGAGATCTGCGTCAGTTAAATCGAACGGTAGCAAGGCTCAAGGTCAAGATGCTGAAAATAAAGCATATTGTGTCACAAATCAGGTCTGAGGACTGGTTTGTGACAATAGATCTGAAAGACGCATACTTCCATGTATCAATCCTCCCGCATCACAGGAAGTTCCTAAGGTTTGCTTTCGGGGGGCGAAGCATTCCAATATCAGGTTCTTCCCTTCGGCCTAGCATTGTCACCCCGTACTTTCACCAAATGTGTAGACGCGGCTCTGACGCCCTTGCGTATGCAGGGCATCCGCATTCTAAACTACATAGACGATTGGTTGATTCTCGCTCAATCAGAGCAGATGGCGGTTCAACATCGAGATGTTGTTCTCGCTCACATGAGAAGGTTGGGGTTGAGACTAAACGCAAAGAAAAGTGTGCTTTCTCCAGCTCAGAGGACCACTTATCTAGGCGTGGTATGGGATTCGGTGACTATGCGCGCCCGTTTATTTCCGGCTCGTATATCATCAATCCTCACTACCGTCTCAGACATAAAGCTAGGCCAGTCACTCACTGTCAAACAGTTTCAGAGACTGTTAGGTCTTATGGCAGCAGCGCCCAATGTGATACCTTCTGGCCTGCTGAACACGAGACCACTTCAGTGGTGGCTCAAAACCAAGGGGTTCTCACCGAGGGAGAATCTGTTTCGTATGATCAGAGTCACGTGGCGTTGCTTACGTGCTCTAGTCATAGGGAAGCAGCCAACTCGAGGTCTGTGGCAGGACCATCATCTTTCGTGGCACATAAATTGCCTGGAGATGATGGCGGTATTTCTAGCATTGAAATATTTCCTTCCAGATCTCAGGGACCATCATGTGTTAGTCCGTTCAGACAACACATCGGTGGTCTCATATATAAATCATCAGGGGGGTCTGAGATCACGCCTGCTCTACAAACTGGCGAATCAGATCCTCCTGTGGTACCAAGGGAAACTGCTTTCCCTCAGAGCAGTTTACATCCCGGGGAAAAGCTGAACAGCTATTTGTATGTTTCGGAGCACCTAGGAAAGGTCTCCCGGCATCCAAGCAGAGAATGAGCAAGTGGGTGGTCGAGGCCATCTCACTTGCTTATGAGTCAGTTGGACAGCCTTCACCATTGGCTGTCAGGGCTCATTCAACCCGGAGTATGGCTGCCTCCAAGACTTTGATTTCAGGGGTTTCCCTAAGTGACATTTGTGATGCGGCAGCCTGGTCCTCACTGCATACATTTGTGAGGATTTATGAACTTGACCTCGGCTCCACTCCAGGGGCACAGGTGTTACTGTGAGTTCTTCGGCTTCACACGAACGGTCACTTGCTCATATGGCGACGTTTGGATTATCGTTCCCATAGCAACTACGCAGCGCGAGTTCCCTTGAAAGGGAACGTCTCGGTTATGTATATAACCTTAGTTCCCTGAATAGGGAACGAGACGCTGCGTCGCCCTGCCATACTCCCGGCATGCCCGTAAGCGACTTGCTTCAGGTTTCAGAAGCTGAATGTGAGTGTTTTCGGGCTGGCTTTATGGTTCCTGGTCAGTAACGTCACCCGCCTATGACGTACTGTCTCCTGATTGGACAGATTTCATACGTGCTTTATGACGACATCACACAGAGGCACTCCGATAGCGACTACGCAGCGTCTCGTTCCCTATTCAGGGAACTAAGGTTATATGCATAACCGAGACGTTTTTTAAATACAGAGATAGTATATTAAAAGCACATTTAAGTGTCATGGTGTCACTTAGATGTTCTTAAGATGAAGTACTAAAGAAGAATTTTTAGTATATTAAGTACAAAATTAGTGCGCGAAAATAGAGCACTTTAAGTACATTATTGAAATGTACTTTTTTTTCACCTGGGTTACAAGGTAGTTTGTGGCGTCACATAGCCTGGGTGCCAGCCCGAACCCCGCCCACAACATTTTTTGGACGGGAAGTTCGGTCTGGACTCGATCCATTGTGGAGTAATTATGCTCGGCTCCCAGAAGGCCGAGCCAATCAAATTGCCAGGGCGGGCTTTAATCGATGATGGACAGGCTATCTGCGGTTCCACGTCATCAAAGAGCGCTTGGGTTGAATTGGTTTTCACCAACGATGACTGCAGCTGGAGAAGTAAGATGTTTAGATTCCGCTATCACGTCTGTAATAAAAGAAATCGACAGCGCATTAATTTTAAAAGACGAACAAAGAACCACAATCAAGGCATTTGTCGATGGGAAAGATGTGTTTGCCATCCTTCCAACAGGATTCGGCAAAAGTTTAAGTACAAGTTCAACATACGTCACTTACTGCGTTGCTCTGGTTGTAGGTCTATCCAATTGAGTGCAGAGTTTTTTTTTTTTTTTTACTGGTTCGGTTAAGACACGCCCCATAATTCAAGTGCAATGGAGCAGTATCAGACTCACATTCTGCCCTAGAATATGAGTATGACGAAGTCAGGCTAGGTGTCACACACACCAGCGATTTCAAATCGTGTTTTTTTCATTTCAGATTTAAGGACAAAATTCTCAGCAATGGTGTTGACTGATGAATTTGCACATGGTTTGTCTTAAAGCATATTAAAAACACCACATAGATTTACATTAGATTTACATTAACATTAAGAACTTTATAAAAACTTTAACTGATTCAATTTGATAGTTTTCACAAATGGGCTGGTTTATACTGATTATAAGGAATCAAATACAGTAGATGCATTTTTGAAAATATGATTACTAAACTAAAATCAAATAGATGCAAATACTTAACTTTTTTAGTGTATTTAACTGTTAAGGGCATGGAAGAAATTTCTTGGAAATTTAATTATCACACTGTGTTTAGGGAAACCAAAATCCTAACCCTTTTGGAATTAATAAGAACCCATTTTAAATACTGTATGTCCAAAATACCAGGGGGGGGGGGGATGATGAAACTCTGAATTGACCAGTCAGCATTCAGGACCAAAACTCTGTTTTATTATAATCAGCTGGCATAATGATGAAACATTGAAACATGCAGAAACATATTAAACAGAATTAGCAGGAAAAAAAGCATTTTGCAGAAGAAAAAAAATGCTGACAGAAAAATAAATTAAACTGACTGAAATAAATTAAAAATAAATTAAAATGACTGATATGCAGTGTTGGGGAAAGTTACTTTGGAAATGAACGCATTACCGCCATAAAAAGTCACTATTGCATTACTTAGTTACTTTTTAAGGAAAGTAATGTGTTACGTTCCACACATCCTCTCAACATGGCGACAGGAGAGGCGTATATAATAATAATAAATAATAATAATAAATAATAAATAACAAAGTAACTTGTGCTACTTATTTGAAAAAGTAACTCAGATATTACAATGCACATTTAAAAGTAATGCATTACTTTACTAGTTACTTGAAAAAAAGTAATCTGATTACATAACTCATGTTACTTATAATGCGTTTCCCCCAACACTGCTGATATGCAAATCAGTTTAGTCTATATTCAGATTTTAAACATTAACGCCTGGATCCTTTTTGCCCAACGGCCGCACGGATCTGCTCCACCAGTTTTCCTCTGTTGTTTGTGATGTTTTTTCCAGCGACCTCCATGAGATCAGTGATCATCTCAGCGCTGTAAGGACCTTGAAAGGTCTTATAACTTTTCCTCTTGGCCTCAATTTTATCTGAAGAAACATGAACACACTTAAATCAGAACACAGTTGATATTTCAGTTTTATTCAGGACATTGTAAGACTTTAACTTGCCTCCACAGTTGACCATATTAAAGAGAGGGATGTGGATCACAGTTGGAGTGTTTTTGCCTTTGAACACATAGAAGTCCTTCGGTTTCTGTAAGTCCTCACTGGGAATGTTGACCTCAGGGAAAGGGATGTTTAGTTCCTTGCACATCTTGGCAGCTTCCTTCACTGTCTGCAGTGGAAAAGCATCACAATTGCTCTTATTTTTTTTAAATCACTAACATTTTCTTTTGAGTGAAACTGTAGAGAATGAAAAATGTGTATAATACCATGAAAGGATCACCCTCACTGAAATCCAGTGAAATGATGAGGTCGATGTCTCTCTCTTTTCTCAGCACTGAGAAGTAGGGTGAGTTCAGCAACAGTCCGGCATCTTCATAGTCTCTCGTCTCAGTTTCCTGAAGAGTGGAGGGCACTGCTTCACCTGAGGGATCACAGCATTATTATATTATTCACACAGAATTTCCAGTCAGCAGGTCTGTTCTTACCTGTCATGTCGTGGAGGAAGTTATAATTCCTGCCCCAGGTCCAGTGATTCATGCATTTAATAATGCTCGTCCAAGCACCTGAAAACAAATGCACTCTTATTAATTAAGGTCTTCAGTTTTCAGGCTGAGTAAATAGTTCTTTTGGCCTTCTAGTGGTTGAAGCATAAGTTTCCTGCCACTTGTTTGTCTCCTTGGTTACAGATTGATTAGTGTTTGAGTTCAGCTGTGTCTTGTTAATTACTATAGAGGGTATGCATTGACCGGAACGCGCTCCCTCAGCTGGACTGAGTGGCAGAAGAACCTGCTGCGTGACTGGATTTAATAGGGGGAACTGCGAAAACGCGAGTAAAACAAACGATTACACTAAAGGTTGGGCTCGAAAGTGTTCTTTATGACATGTCAAATAAACCTAATCCATGGATATTGACATGCAGCCAGGAGTCGTGTTTCCTGACATTTATATGTGCCTGATTTCGATGCCGGGGAAATGCATTATATGCTTTATATAAATACAATGTAGTTAGGTTTAAATCCGAGTAATCACTTATATCAATTTTATATATATATTATACATATACAGGGATGGGCAGTATTTGATACATGTATTTCAAATACAAAATAATATTTTTGTATTTGATAGGGTTGATGAAAATGGCTTTGTGTTTTGTATCACTTTATACTTTAGTGTTTTGTATCACTTTATACTTTAGTGTTTTGTATTTTTAAAATACTGTAAAATACTTTGTAAGAAGTCTACATGATGACATCATGAAAATGCAGCCTCTGATTGGTGCTTACTTAACCGTGGAAACTCCACATGACTTTGGCCTCCAGAGAGCTCTGTAAAAAGACGGGACATGTACATGTTAGTGAGTTCTTCTTATTCTAGTATGCATCTTTTTTGTTTCATGGTTTGATTTTCATAATTGTTTTAAAAGATTGCCAAATAGATACTGTAATACATTTTTAAAATTAAAAGATAATCGTGGAAACTATAACTCATGCTGCGTTCCAGATGAGGTTGGATGAAATGAAATGTCCCACTTCAGACCTCAGTGAGTTCCAGTCACTCATACGTCACATTCACATGTTGACCACATGACACAATGAGAGCATATTGCGTATTTGTGTTGATTATGGCAAAATAGAATAAAAATGACATAAAATCGCTTTGAAAACTGCTGACGAAAAGCAAAATGAAGGTAACATTACACAAACTTAATGTCTAATGTTAAAGTTTGTTTTTACATTCATATCCATTGGCGTCAGGACACAACATCTTGGAATTGACTCAAAATGACACATGTCGCTGAGGTCGGGGTTGATCGATGTACCCCGAGTTCACGCAAAATGGCTGACTTTGAGTGGCGTTCCAGACGTTATTTCCTAGAAGGAGGTGAGAAAAATCTAAAATATGATCTATCTGGAATATAGCGCAAGTAAGGATATTTATAGGCAAATACTCAAAACTGGTTTAGAGATTGTTACCAGCATAAAGATTGTTTTCTGAACTTAAGAAAGAACTGCTACTCTAATTATGTTGATTCATGTTTTATTACTGGTTCTCTCTCTTTCACTTTTTGCTTGTAAACTCATTTAGTTTCAATGTTCATTTGTCGTGGATTCAAGCTATTATGACACCTTCCACTGCATATAGTAGCCTGAACTTCTTTCATTTATTTATAGATAGACATAAACACAGAAGTAAGCAGTTTCATGCAAAATCCATATCAACAGCTTAAATATAAATAGGCTGATTATTATAGGTTTACGACAGTGATTTGGGGCAAGGCAAAAACACGGTTTGACAGTTGGATTTGTAATATATTCCCTTGTTATTTTGTTCATTTTGACAGTGTAGTTTTGATTTTGAGTTCTTATCGAGAACAATGTTGGCTGTATAGACTTCTTGACTACATGTTTCATTACAGGGTCAGACAAGTATTTTGTCTTTTAATAGAACTAACTGGTTTTCAAAAGAACTAGAGGATAAAAATATCTGAATCTTGAATCTTAAATATCTAAAATATTAAATGTACAGTGGTATACGTATCAATCTTGCTATAAAATCAAAAATTGCATTTAAAATTTCCATCCATTTGAATTATACAGTTTTAACACAAACTAATAAACTTAATGTAATGCATATTTGTCAGTCGTACATGAATGAATCAGTTTTCTATAATAGTGCTAAAGTGTTTTTTTCTTAATTCACAATAACCAGGTTGAAACAGGTTCTGATCTGTTTTATTGATGTGTGACTGACAAATATGCATCACATTACGTTTATTAGTTTGTTAAAATAATAGATGGAAATTTTGGTAACACTAAGGTACACTAAGGTGTAAATCAGCATCCCCACAACTCTAGAAAAGTGGTGTGGAGAATGGATGGATATTAGAAACAGTTCAACCTACCAAATGGCCAACCAATCCGACCTCTAAAATTGTTGATTACATCCATGGTGTAACTCTTCATATTCAGTTTTTCTGCTTTTTTATCAGAAATTCTCAGGCTTTCCACACGAATTTTGCCTCCAGAGAGGTCTGTAAAAAGACGGGACATGTACATTAGTGAGTTCTTATTCTAGTATGTGTATCTTTTTTTTTTTTTTTTGGTTTGGTTTGATTTTTCATAATTGTTTTAAAATTTTGCCAAAGAGCAAAAATTGACTAATACATTTTTTTAAATTACATTTAATCATAAACAGATGCTTTTATCCAAAGCGAAACTTACAAATGACACATTTTAAACACAGATATGATATGAAATATGGCCTTTTGTGTTTTTACAGTATTTCATTTTTTTTTTTTTTTAAGTTTC
>NW_025953458.1:0-60085 GCF_018812025.1 Megalobrama amblycephala | reverse complement strand
GTGAAAATCCTGTTTGATTGAGTCCTGGTTGGGTTTACTTGATTGAAACATGTTATTTCAATATGAAGTCAAAGAGTAATCATTTTAAGTCAATTTAACATGAATCAGTCACATTTAAACCAGAAACCTGATACAATGGTGTTGAATCAAAATAAATTGTTTAAATAAACTGAACAGCATCAAAAAATCTTTTTTTTGAGTGTAAGGGGTATTTTCTCTTAGGTGATGGAGGCTACCCCTGTCTGAAACACCAATAACAGTAGTCACACCACACAGAGTTCAGAGAAGATTCAACCGGCATCATTTAAAGGCACGTTCAATCATTGAGTGTGTCTTTGGTGTCATGAAAACACGGTGGAGATCAACCCTGTTCAGAGCTCGAGGTCAAGATCTCTTTCTGCACAGATGTTGTGCTTGCTTGTGCATTTCTGCACAACATCTGTGTCACCAGAGGAGATATTCTGGAGCCAGAGGACAATCCCACTGATGCTGCTGATGATGAACCAACTCTACCAGAGGACAGAAAGGGCCTGTGAGAAAGGAGTGGAGCTCAAAATAAGTTATGGTTACTTATGCTTTTGGTTACTTCTGTCCTGTTGTTGTACTTTATCTCAAACACCAGTTATTGAACAATGATTAAACAACTGAATCTATACATTTGCTTGTCATTCCTTTGTTTGTTTGTTTTTTGTCTGATAGACTAATAATAAGCTAATGATTTGAATCAGGAATGGTGGATAAAGGAAACATCTAGAAGGTGTAGTGTCTGGGTTCTTCGAGGAACAGGATAGAGGAAACACTTTTGAAAAGTAAAACAGAAACTTATTTTCATATATGCTTTTTATTCATCAACACAGAATTGTTCTTAGTATAGCATGACACACTGAATGATAATAAACTAAAAATGAAATGTCAACCAGTGGAAAGAACTGAAAGAAACAAGAAACAGAAAGTCTATTCACATTTTCTCAACTATTTTTGTAAAAATATTCAGTAACTTGTCTATCTGTCTTGAGGTCTACTCTCCTTTCCTCTCTGTCTAACTCCTCCTTTCATCGTTTTTCTTCCTTTTCCCTGAGAAACTCAAGCACTTCATTTCTTTGCTCTCTTTTACATGGACATTTCCTCTTTGATTTCTCTTGTATTCCAGATTGCCCAGGCTATTATGAGAAATACCATACATACAATTTAACAAAAATTAATAACCATACAAAATCATTCTAAAGTGTATCAGATTTAATGATCTGAATTAAAGTACTACATGTATATTTACAGATTTTTCTGATGCACAGGTTGTGTTTTGGATGCTGTTGTGTCCCACTGGCCCCTTGACCAGCTCAATCACAACACTTCCTTGGTCAACCAGCTTCTGCAGCTCAGGTTTGCTGGTTAAGCTACTCAAGAGGTCATATCTGTTGAACATTACAGAAAAACAAAGTGCCACAGGTGTTTGTTTTCATTTATATTTTTATGTTCTGCCATTAAATAAAATGTACACTGACCTGAAACCTTCAGATGCAGAATTCTGGACGCAACTTTATAAATGTTAATGTTTCTTCAGCAGTCCCTAACAGACCACACAATTTAAAACAGATTCAAAGAGCATTAGTAACTGTAGAGGAATGGAGGGATTCATGGGGCTTTAAAATCTCTGCTTCTAAGACTAAATATATGGTATTTGGTTTTAAAAGAAAGTTTCCTAATCTAGGGCTGTGTATGTATGGGTCTCCACTGGAGAAGGTGAAGGTTTTTAAATGTTTAGGCATTTGGTTTGAAGAGTGCATGACTTGGGCTGTGCATGTGGATAAAATTGTGTTGAAGTGTGAAAAAGCTTTGAATGTTATGAGCGGTCTGGCTGGAAAATGGCTGCTCAATGAAATGGGAGAAATGCCCTTATGGTTAAGGCGTATTAAGTTAGGGTTACAGTACTGGGCAAAACTCAGTGGGTGAAATCATACCTTCACAGCAAGATCTGTTACAAGAGTTTACTGGAGATAATAAATACAATATATTTGTTGTCAAAGTAAATCAGAGAGCTAGGAAGATGTTTATGGAACAGGGAGGTATTGTAGAGCATGCAGGATGGTTACCTGTGCCCTATCGGATGATGCCTGAACTGAATATTGAGCTTGCTTTCCTTCAGGAAAAAGATAAGTGGGAGGTTACACCAGAAATAGTGGAATATCTTCATTGAATCAGTGAGATGATTGTTTTTACAGATGGATCTAGAGATCCAGTTAGTGGGAGAGCAGGATTTGGGGTGTATGTGGAGCAGCTAGGGTTGAAGATTGGACGACACATTTCTAATGGAAGCTCTGTTCACTACTGAATTAATGTCAATTCTATGGGCTCTGTGGTGGATTGAGGAAGTCAGACCTAGAGAAGTCATTATCTGCTCTGATTCTGCTGATGCTCGAGAACATTTAAGAGCAGGAAGATCTAAAGCTTGTCCTGATGACATCTTGGATGTGATTTTTAGAATTAGGTTTGATTGCGATATCAGTTTTATCTGGGTTCCCGGGCATGACGGGGTGATGGGGAATGAGCAGATGATTAACATTGAGCTTAGGAAGAGAAGGAGATGTTCATGTGTTATTGGGAGTGTGGAAATGAGAGAAAGAATTAAAGAGGACTTAATAAAAGAATGGCAAATTGGGTGGGAAAAGGAAATTAGGGGTAGACACTACTTTTCTATAAACCTGATGTTAAGAAAAGATGTTTCTGTACTTTGATGTCCCGCAGGAATTCAGTGAAACTGTGTGGATTGAGGTTGGAGCACTGTGGGTTAAAGTACTCTTTATGTATAGCAGGAAAACATGTTTCTGGACTATGGGGAATGTGGGAGTCTGGAAACAGTAAGGTGTGTTTTCCTGGAATGTAGAAAATATATTATTATTATTTGTTAAACTAGCAGAACTTGGAGTTGAGGCTTTTTCTGTTTTTATCTTTGTTTGGACACAGTAATAAGCATAAACTGATCCCTGAGGATGTTCTTCAGTTCTTCGTGACACAGGACTGTATGTGAAAATTTAGTTCAAACTTTGACCTGTGGAGGGCAGTAATACTCTTAGCAGCGTCTGCACTGCCGGAATCCTACAAGAAGAAGAAGAAGAAAAGATGTTTGTTTCGGTTTCGTTTTGATTCGAGCTTTAAGTGTCGGTGCTGAACGAACATCAATGAGTTTGACGGTAAGTTCAGTTATCAGCTTTATTTAATATCGTGTCATGTTGTTATATGATGTTGTTCTGTGTGTTTATATGATCGTGACACACTCTTGTTCACTGACAACAACAAACACCGACGCTCATGAATGGATGACGCCGGTGTTACGGATCAACTGGGGATCATGTCAACTGGGGACATGCGCGTGCACGCAGACAGTTTTACCTGACTTTCCAGCAGATGTTGCTCAGCACTAGATTCGTCACAGGGAATTTTCTACGGAGGAGATTTAAACGCTTACCACATTATTTGTGAATGTTTGTATTATTATTGGACTTTGTTGTTTCCCCTGTCGCTCTTCAAATGTATCAGACGCCGTTTGGAGTTCGTTTCTGACAACAATTTTGTAGGTGCATTAAATAAAAAAGCTATTTACGTTTTTAAAGCACTTGTTTATATGTTTTTATATTATTATTATTATTATTATAAAAAATTCTGCAGCAATATTTCCATGGTTTAAAAAGGATGTCAAGCATTTTTTTTTTTAAATATTTTAAATATGTTATTTATTTAAGGGAATATTTATTTAAGGGAATGATCAACAAATATATGCATAGTTAACAGGTGCAAAATCACAAAAAGCCCTTTTAACAATACATAAAGGCCTAGCTTCAAAGCAGGCTACATAAAATGTATGTGTACATTATGAAGAGAAATCTGTTATGTAAGAAATTACTCTCAATGTAATGTTCATATGGCAAAAATGTATGGTTCTTTGATAATAGAAGTATGGTTAACATAATTCAGTTAAGCAGAAACATATTAAGGCAATAATGATTATAATATAAGGATAATTTTGCATGTTGATTCAGAGTTGGTGTCATCTGAAGTCCTCGCATGGTGTTGTCCTCATCTCTTCACAGGTGTTGAGTTCACTTAAAATCTTCACAAAGGCTGAATCCAAATGTTAGTGAGGTCGGTACCAAATAAAGATAACTGGTATAATTCAAATTTATATTACATATAAAGAGGCCCACGCTCATTAAATTGTATTTATAAAACTGACAGTCTATGGTGTCATATATTCAGTTTCCTATTCTAATTGTTTGGGAGAGCATTGTATTTGTGTGAGGTGCCAAATGATTATGAGTTTAGTGATGTATACTGTCTTTAGGAATTAGCAAAATGTGTAATATTTTGTAATACAGTATAATATGTCCTGCTTATGTAAGTCATGAGAAACTTGTGGTTGCCACTGATTGGTTGTCACAGGACGTTCATACGAAAGACAGTATGGAAACTGGAAAAAGAACCTATGAGACATTAAGAAAGATATTACAGCATGGTTCATGTTTAGTTGTTAAACACTGTTTAAACACAGTGTCATCTTTAAAATGTAAACATGGCAGTGTTCTTCAGTGTTCACAGAATAACAGGTTATCAATTAAATTCAAGCACCTAACTGAATGTACAATACATACACAACATTACTTTAAGCATTAAATTCAGTTATTTTAATTGATTAGGCTATGATTCTAAGAAACTTCAGTAATAAATACAGAATTGTTATAAACAGAGTTCTGTTCTGCTATTTTAATCATTTAGAAAAAAAATGAAACAATGTGTTTTTATAATTCCTAAGCCAAAGAAAATGTTTAGTTTAGATCAGTCATGAATCCAGAATGAAACATGGTTGTTTTAGGATACAGAGGTTGTAATTGAAACCTAAGCAAGAGATCTCAGAAAATGAAATCAACAAAATCAATAAAATCAGCTAGAACAAACACAAGACAAAGTGTCTGTACACTGTCTGTATAAAAGTGTTTATACAACTGTTCAAACATGCATTTTTAAATCTATGATCCATGGAATATCGCATGTGACGAATCTGTCGCCGTCTAACATCTGCTGGAAATCCAGGTAAAACTATCTGCGTGCTCGCGCGCGTCCCCAGTTAACATGATCCCCAGTTGATCCGTAACACCGGAAATGAAGGTGCATATACGGGATCTGCGTTATGACTTCACTTTTCTAATCTTTATCCAGATTAAGATATTTCCACTGAAGATATATTTATGTGGTGTAACTTGACCTCTGTGAAATCATTTTCTTGTCTTCTGATAATTATAATGTTATATAGGGAACAAAGCAGGGGCGATTCCGTAATTTTGTTCAGGAAAATAGACTGAAAAAGGATTTTTACTAAAGTTTACTCCTGCATATTTTGATGGATTTTTTATTGTTATAAATGTTGTGAATATTGTACCTCAGATGTGTGAAATGTTCACCTGTTTGCAAGTGTTTGTCATGTTCTGGTTTCTACAACTTTACCTCAGGAGGAGAAATCTGCCTTTATTTGAAAGAAATAAAGATTTGACATTTATCCTGATGATTATCAATATCCACTGATATGAAATATGTCACCCAGCTCTAGTTTAATTAATTTAATGATTCAGTTCTTTGTTGTGTTCATATTATCTTTGATGTTCACAGAGAACATCCCAAATAACAAGACTAATGTTCTCTCAAACTCATGAGTGAACAAACATCTTTCCAGTAACTTTAATAGATGGTTTGTTATCTGTTAGATGGTGATATAATGAAAGTTATCTGTTAGTGTCAAATGTTAGATGAATGTCTCTTTTTAACTTCTACTTTATCAGGACATTCAGAAAACATTCAAAAGTAACGTTCCCTTAATGTTTCCAGAATGATCAAATGAAATATTGCTTTAGTGTTCACCTAACTAAGACACATTTTGTTCGTTCAAAGAATATTTAGAAATAATGTTTTCATAACTTAGTATCAAGACATTCTTAGAGCACATGTTGTTCACTGGGATATGTGCTGAAATGAACACACTGTAAATTACTTGTAATTAAAGCATCTGCTAAATGCAGAAATATAATATTAATGTAATGTTCCCAGTGTTTCCATATACAGGGAAGATGTCAGACTTTGAGACGAGGAAGAGGAAGAGATCTTCATCTCCAGATCTCAGCTGTGTGTCTCTGAAGAGTCATGGATCCATGAATCATCCTCCTGAATTCAGTGATGGACCAGTGACCTCTGACCCCAGGTGAGACACTGTCCTGTACTGGACACAATAGACTGACTTACACAACAGCAAGAGATCATTTGTGAAGTGATCTGTGAAAAACCATCACATGATG
The DNA here is from genome assembly GCF_018812025.1 of Megalobrama amblycephala. Taxonomy (NCBI): domain Eukaryota; kingdom Metazoa; phylum Chordata; class Actinopteri; order Cypriniformes; family Xenocyprididae; genus Megalobrama; species Megalobrama amblycephala. The sequence goes on along the minus strand of NW_025953458.1, from coordinate 53,750 downwards.
AAATTTTACCCATCACTGGTTTCAGCACCATGTGAAAGCCCTTTTCCAAATCTGATTTTCAGGAACGTAATTCTGAGAAAAACGGGTTTAATTAACTGTCATTCCCTTTTTCACACAGACATGAAAATTATCTATCCAAACACAAATGGTTGTGGTTCAACAATCCTTTGGAATATAGACCTAAGTTTGGTCTTGTTTGAAAGAAGACACTTGTCAGATTACTGTAGAAGTGAAATAAATTATGAAAGTGAAATAAAAAAAGTTATAGAAGTTTAGGTTTATGAAAATGTAAAAATATGATTGTTTATATTTTACTGTATAATAATATATTACAAAGCATGTTTTACTCTTAAACGGCAAGAAAATAAAAGCCAAATATGTCAAAATTCCAAATTTTAGGTTGAAATATTTCAAAAATGAGCTTTCAGTAAGATTTTGTTTGGGCGCAGTACCACTTTTTTTCACTAGATGACACCCAAGCTCCATTACCATGACCATTTAAGGGCACCTCCATTTATTTGAGTAATCTGAACCATATATTTCCAATTTTCCTCATTTTATGAAGAACATCATCAAAATATTGGTCAGTTTGGCAGTATTTGATCTGAATCAACCTTAATAAACCAGAATGAGAACATGTGTGTTCATTATAGCTCTGTTGTTCTCTTGTGCTCCGCCTTCTCACGATAACATTAGTGTGCCGTGTTTATAAGACTGGCGGGAAATTTGACTAATACACCTATTCAATGTAATGTGGTTTATTTTGTAGGTGAACTGTCTTTGTAGTTTAAGAGAGAAAAAAATCTGCATCACATTTGATTTAATTATATTAGTATACAGTTAAAGTTTTATATGAATATAATAATAATAATAATATCTCAGTATCTTCAGGAAGAGATCTTCATCTCCAGATCCCAGCTGTGTGTCTCTGAAGAGCAATCAATCCATGAATCCTCTTGTTAACTTCAGTGATGGACCAGTGACCTCTGACCCCAGGTGAGACACTGTCCTGTACTGGACACAATAGCTGTGTCTCAATTAGGGCTGGACGATTAACCAAAAAGTAATCAAAACCGAAATTCAAAACATTATATTTAAAAACATTTGTACAACATTATTTACCCATGAGCTGCATTAAGCAGTCTATGTAAATGTCTAAATAACACCACTTCAGATGGAGCTTCTGTGTCTCTTCTGCAGTGCAAACATGGATTTGATGATTTCTTTTGATTGGTAACAGTCTGATTGGATCTTATTGTTGTAATTGGATTTATTGTTTAACATTTAAAAACAAATTTTCTATTTTAAGAAATTGATTAAATATGATGCGTACATTTAATAAGATTAGAAAAAATGCTCTTATAATGGTACAAATGCCCCAAGAAATTAATTTAAAATATTGCCCTGTAAGGGGAAAGTTAATGTCTGTTATTGATCAGAAAGTTTTTTTTAAGAAAAATGGTACTGTAGATCCCTGTGTAGGACAGCTTCTTTATTAGTACTTCAATTTAAAAAAGTAATAATATTTATGTACTTGTCAAACTTGAAGAACAAACAAATTTCACACTGTCCAATAACCTTCAAAGGGCATAATTACCAATATATATAATTGCTTAATTGTTGCCAATTTACAAACAAATACTATAAAGATACAAATAAAAAAAATTGTTTTTCAGATACAGTAGGTTTATTTACCATGTATATATTTATTTAACATATTTTGTTGTTTTATTAACATTAATGACAAATATAGGCTATGGTCCCTTTAAGACCGAATCCATGGATACTGACACATATCCTGTTTTCACCCCAATGTTTATGTCCACTTAAGCCATAACCGACTGTACTTACGTGAGATAATCCACACAATGGACATTTTGACAACTATCTATGCATTTGACCATTCAGACGTGAGGAGAACTGATTGAGCGCTAATGAGAAAAGAGAAAGAGAGAGAGAGAGCGAGCGCTTCTGGTCTGTGTCATTCAGTGTTATCCCACCTTCACTAATCGATAACGAATTGTGATTAAAGCATGCAGTTCTCAATGTGTGTGTTGTCATCATTAATTTTGAAGTATTTCCACACCTCTGAGGCTGACATTGTTTCTGCTGCTGCTGCTGCTGTCGGTGTCTCTGTGCACGGACAATTCTGTCAGTTACGTCACGTGAGGTATTGGTCTTTGGTATCGGGGGTATTTTTACGAGTAAAAGTACATGAGCTTGATATCGGCCCCCTATACTGATATGGGTATCAGTGCATCTCTAGTCACAGCGGTGTGATGAAGGCTATGTGTCGTCCAGATGCGCTATTTGTTTCTCGATCAAATGAAGGAAACATCAGATGGACCCGTCACGGCCCACCCTATCTCAGAATTCATAGTGCCGGTGACGATGGGATGTTCAATCAAAGAAAATGTCAGGTGATAGTTGTGTGGTGGCCAACGAATACTCTTATAAATGTGTCATGATTTCAAGTGTATTTCCTTTAATTCCATGTAACTGGTGATGGGTTAAACTTGAACCTCATCTGGCGCCTGAATGTAATATAATTTAGGTAACAGTTTGAAAGATAATGTTAGTGTTTACTTATATAGCCAGATAAATATAATGAAATGTACAAATATGTACAGGTCTAAGCAGAAAGCAGAATTTTAGTCATGGAAACAGTTTCAGAAAGTAAATCACAACTGACTCTAAATCAAAATGGGTGAAAAATTACATTATTGAGAGAGATTTAATCAATATTATTTAATCTTCACTTAAATATTTAATGGATAACTGAATATTAAGTGTCTTTTAAAGCCCAAGTAATCAAGACAAAACTAGGACAGGAATCTAAGAGACCAAAACTTCTACACAAGAGTCCAAAACAGACAAATATAAGATGCAGCAGATTTCAGATGATAGAAAATGTGACTTAAATTCCTGATAATATGTTAAAGTTTAATGTAAATATGTGGAATATAACAGGAGTCTGTTAAACTGACACTTCTCTATTAAATGTGTTGCTGTTCCTTGCATGATTTATTGATGAACATGTTTTTATGTTTGTATTTTGTTTCCAATCAGAGATGATCAGACTGGAGACCAGGATTCTCCTCAAGCAGTAGATGATGAACTACAGAGAGTCAAAGACCAGCTCAAAACCAGCATGAAGAACAAGTATGAGAGATTATTTGAGGGACTGAACCTCCAGGAGAATGAAACCCTCCTGAACAGGATCTACACACAGCTCTACATCATAGAGGGAGAGAGTGAAGGAGTGAATGAACAACATGAGGTTTTCCAGATGGAGAAAACAGCCAGAACACAACACTTACAAGACACTCCAATCTACTGCAATGACATCTTTAAAGCCTCACCTGAACCAGGACGTGAGGAGAAACACCAGATCAAGACTGTTCTTACTAAAGGCATCGCTGGAATCGGAAAAACCGTCTCTGTGCAGAAGTTCATTCTGGACTGGGCCGAGGGAAAAGCCAATCAGGATGTAGATTTCATGTTTGTGCTTCCATTTCGAGAGCTGAACTTGATCCGAGATCATCAGTACAGTCTTCACAGACTTCTGCTGGACTTTCATCCTGAACTTCAAGATCTGGACTCAAAGATTTATGAGGAGTGTAAAGTTGTGTTCATCTTTGATGGTCTGGATGAAAGCAGAATCACACTGATGTTTTCAGATGATGAGGAAGTTTCTGATGTGAATGAGTCTTCATCGGTTTGTGATGTGAATGAGTCTTCATCGGTTTGTGATGTGAATGAGTCTTCATCAGTTTCTGATGTGACTGAGACTTCATCAGTTTGTGATGTGAATGAGACTTCGTCAGTGGGTGTGTTGATGTCAAAGCTCATGACAGGAGAGCTGCTTCCCTCTGCTCTCATCTGGATCACCTCCAGACCAGCAGCAGCCAATCAGATCCCCTCCAGATACATCAACCTACTTACGGAGATTCAGGGATTCAATGAGCCTCAGAAGGAGGAATATTTCAGGAAGAGAATCAGTGACGAGCATCAAGCCAGCAGAATCATCTCACACATCAGAAGAGCAAGAAGCCTCCACATCATGTGCCACATACCCGTCTTCTGCTGGATCTCATCCACTGTGCTTCAGAAGCTCCTGAAAGAAGATCTGAGTGCAGAAATCCCTCAGACTCTGACTGAAATGTACATCCACTTCCTGCTGATTCAGATCAACATGAGGAATCAGAAGTATGAAGAGAGAGATCCAGAGAAACTGCTGAAGTCCAACAGAGAAGTGATTGTGAAACTTGCTGAAGTGGCTTTCAATCAGCTGATGAAGGGCAATGTGATGTTCTATGAGGAGGACCTGAGAGAGAGCGGCATAGACGTCACTGACGCCTCAGTGTATTCTGGGATTTGCACTGAGATCTTTAAGGAGGAATCTGTGATTCATCAGAGGAAAGTCTACAGCTTCATTCATCTGAGCTTTCAGGAGTTTCTCGCTGCTTTCTATCTGTTTTATTCACATGTGATCAAGAACAAGAAACCACTGGATGAATTCAGATTTTACAGATCTGATAAAGTCTCTCTGTATGCTCTACAAACAGCAGTAGATAAAGACTCTCTGTATTCTCTACTAACATCAGCAGTAGGTAAAGACTCTCTGTATGATCCACTAACATCAGCAGTAGATAAAGACTCTCTGTATGATCTACTAACATCAGCAGTATATAATGCCCTCATGAGTGAGAATGGACAGCTGGATCTGTTCCTGCGGTTCCTGCTGGGCGTCTCACTGGAGTCCAATCAGAGACTCTTACAGGTTCTAATGACACACACAGAGAACAGCTCAGAGAGCATCAGGAGAACCACACAGTACATTAAAAAGATGATAAAAGATGAAGATAGAGATCTCTCCACTGAAAGATCTATCAATCTGTTCCTCTGTCTGCTGGAAGTCAAAGATCAGTCTCTGTCCAGAGAGATTCAGGAGTTTGTGAAATCAGACAAACACTCAGAGAAGATACTCTCTTCGTCTCACTGCTCAACAATCGCCTACATGATTCAGATGTCAGAGGAGCCACTGGATGAGCTGAACCTCATGAAATACAACACGTCAGATGAGGGGAGAAGAAGACTGATACCAGCTGTGATCAACTGCAGAAAAGCTCTGTGAGTGTTTAATCATTAACTAAAGTATCATATTTAATAATGAATCTGACACCTTTAAAATAAATGTTCCTAAATGAGAGATTTTCTCCTCAATAACAGAATCTTAAAGGGTCACGACACGCCTCTTTAATAAAGTAGATAGTCACTAAAATGCCTGTTATCACCGCGGGTAAACACAACCCAGTCACGTGTGAAACTCGTTGGTGAAATCACCACCAGGTGGTGCAAAGGGACGGTCGACACCATTGATCAGTAAAGCTGGAATTGAGACATTTTCACTTGCGAATGAAGATAAAATGACAGAAATTACTGCTAATATTAATAGCAATAATAATATATCATTATGGCATTTAATCTTCAGTAATTATTCATCATAAATGCTTAATGTTCCAGCTATTTGACGACTGTTACAGTGAACTATTACAGTGACGGCTGTGCTTGAAGTGTCTTTTTACTGTACAGCACTAGCCAGTGTTTGACATTATTATATATTTAAAGAGGTGTGATTATGCCATAAAATAAATGAAATGATAGAGAAGGTGGATTACTGTGAATGGGAATATTATGGGTAATAAAGGTTTTGTTTTCTAACATATTTACTCTGTCAGCATTGTGACTACATTAATGTCAAAATAAAAGATTTAACTTACATTTAACGTACATGAATTAGTCACACATAAAAATATCTGCCAATGAGGGAAGAAAAATAATCTTAATTTAATTTTTGGCAATTTTTACTTTTTTTTTTTCTTCAGAAAACAAGACTTTATATCTTCAGTCATTTTCTTCTGAAGTAAATGTATCTTGATTCAAGAATGTTTAGATATTTGTGCCCAAAAAGTCAAAAATTTTAAAAACATGAATATCTCACCCTCATTGTGACCGTCTGTCAGAAACGCTCGGTTTATGATAAATGACGTCTGTTTTGATTGGCTGATGTCATTGCGTCTCTCTCATCACCTCATTGCTCACCGCTGCTGTCCTGCTTCGCACGTCCTGATATTGCTGAGTTAGATGCGTTCCTGGGTCAACATATTTTGTTGATCCTGGAACAACATTCTAGTCTGAAAATTTACTCTTGACCTTATTCCTACCCCTAAACCTAACCCTACCCATAACTTATCCCAAAAATCAGAGGGAAATGATAGATGAATAACACTGATGTAGAAGCACCAATTCATGATTTTAAGCCTAAACTTGACATAATCTGTAAACTTGTCCCTCAAATCTGATTGGTTGATTTGAATGTTGTTCCAGGATCAACAAAAATGTTGACCCAGGAACATGTTGAACTCAGCAATATCAGGTTCTGCTTCCAGAAGTTTCGACTGAAACAAGATGGCGGACGGAGAGGCAGCAGGTGTAGGAGACAGTTTGACAGGTGCTGTTTTTGGATTATCCTACAAACATTTCTGCAGAAAACCGTTCGATCCACATCCAACTAAAACTGGTTATCGAGTTCCTGCTTATTTTACAAACTGGAAAGAGCCCACCACGTTATATACGTGTGTTTTATTGACATGTCTGTTGATGATTGCGCTACTGCCAGCGTGTGGTAATTGGGCTACAGTGTTAGCTCGCTCACAACATCAAGATAATTGTAAGACACGCTGTTCTGATTTTTTTAATTTCGTGGAGTCAATACACATTTTATGCCAACTTTTTGAAACATGGACAAGTCAGAGCTCAAGACAAGCCCACTAAATCTGGACCGAATAAGGCGAAAAACTGTTTATCTCGGATCGGTGGGTTGGCTTATTTGTACTGCGTGGTCCTGATGCTCAGCGGTGATATCCATTTGAACCTGGACCATTTTGTGTGGTGAGGTCTCCGACCTGCGGTGTTGACCCGAACGGCACGGACTACAGGTGTTGTGGCGAACGTGGTGACGGATCTGGCGTCTGCCGCAGGGGCACTTGGAGGAGGTGCGAGTGAACAGGTTCAGAGAGTGGCAGTGGAGACGATGGCGGATGGGAACCCGGTTATGACTGCGGCGGTGACAGCGAGCCACACGATGGATAGGATCCCGGCTGTGACGGTGAACCGCTTGGCGGGACCGTCGGCGAGAGCGGTCTGGAAACCGGCTGTGACGGCGGGGTGCCCGGTGGAGCCATCTCCCTGCATCGTGGGCCACGGTTGCGTCGAGCAGGGTAATGCCAACACTACCAGCAAGACTCAGAGTCCACGTGAACTAGTAACTGCTGTGCGACCTGTTAGCATGTATGAAACAGCAAAAAATAAGACTGTTTCAAACTGTAAATCATGCAAAAGTACTATGGGACCCCACCGTAAAGCCTAAAGGAATATTTGGAGGACACTTAAATATTAGAAGTGTTTTATCCAAAACTGAACAACTTGAACATTTATTATCAGATTCTAATTTGGATTACTTGGGACTTTCAGAGACATGGTTAAACAATAGCATCCAAACAAACTTGGTTTCAGTTCCAGGATATAACATCTATAGAAAAGATCGTAAATATGGGAAAGGGGGAGGGGTTTTGCTCTATGTTAAAAAGACCCTGCAGAGTAAATTATTTGACTTGCCTGATAATGAGATTGAAGGAATTGGTGTTACAATAACTCTATCTCCTGAAATGTCATTCAATGTTATCGTGTTGTACAGACCACCAAACGCTAAAGACAATTTTTATGAAGAACTGAACAGAATTCTAAAACACTGTAATGGGAAAGAGTGTATACTACTTGGAGATTTTAATATAAATTGGCTAAACAAACAATGTAGGAAGAAATTAAAAGATATTATGACTCAATTTCAAATGACTCAGATAATAAAAGGTCCCACTAGAATTGCAAAATCATCTCAAACCTTGATAGACCTAGTTTTCGTAAACAAATGTGATCATATAATGAAGATATACAACCTGATCACAGGAATCTCTGATCATAATTTAACGCTAGTTTCAAGAAAATAGTCCAAAGAACGATATAAAAAAATGAAAAGCTGCTGGATATAAAAAGATACTTCTCATATATCCTGAAACAAGACAGAGAGAAACTGAAAAACGAAATAAAGATGATTAACTGGAGCCATTTAACTTTAGTAAAAGACACAGAGCAAGCTTGTGACAACTTTAAAACTTCAATAATACAGACAATTAATAAGTTTACAAAAATTAAACAAAAGCGGCAGAATGGAAAAATTAATTTACCATGGTTCACAGATGAATTATGGCAACTTATGAAAAAACGGGATGCAGCATTAAAAAGAGCTATAAAATCAAAATTAACTACAGACCATCTGATATACAAAAGCTTAAGAAATAAAGCTATATCACAGATAAGAAAGGCTAAGGCAAATTATTTTTTAGACCACATTCGACAAGTACACGGGAATACTCAAAAGTTGTGGAAAACAATTGATAAATTAGTGGGTAAAGATCAATATCAAAATGAAAAGATAGAGTTGGCAATAAATGGAGAAATCCTAAAGGATAATGTAGATGTAGCAAATAGTTTTAACTGTTATTTTATTGACACATGTAAATTTGACTGCATTAATGAACTGAAAGTACATCAAATCATCTCCTCTCTGTCTAATTCAAAGGCAAAGGATAACTGGAGACTTAACACAGTCTTTTTAAAACAGCATAAGGACTGTCTCACGTACCCAATTACCTGCATTATTAATCAATCTTTATTGGACAGTGTGTTTCCGTCAGCCTTTAAAACAGCGATAGTAATACCTATACATAAAGGTGGAGAGAAGAAAGAGATTAGCAACTATCGGCTGATAAGCATATTGCCAGCTGCCTCGAAAGTAATTGAGAAGGCAGTGGCCGAACAACTTGTGGCACATCTGAACAGTAAATAACTCCTGCACCCAATGCAATTTGGGTTCAGGAGCAACTACTCAACAGAGGCAGCTTGTTGCTATCTCATAGAAAGAATTAAATCAGCTTTAGACAAGAGAGGAGTGGTTGCAGCAGTATTTTTGGATTTCAAAAAAGCCTTTGATACTGTAAACCATGCAGTACTGTTATCAAAGCTTACAAAATTCAATCTTTCTGATACTGCATTAAAATGGTTACAATCATACATTTCTGAGAGAAAATGGTGTGTTCGCATTGATGATAAATTATCAACTTTGAGACCTTGTACAGTAGGAGTTCCGCAGGGTTCAATTTTGGGACCATTGCTATTTTGCCTGTATATCAGTGACTTACCAACAATTTGTGAAGATGTAGAGATACAAATGTATGCCGATGACACGGTCATATATGCCCATGGGAGAAATGTGACTGAAGTGGCTGATAAGCTCTCATTAGCACTTGATAAAATTGCTCACTGGCTACAAAACTCATGCCTCACACTAAATACTAAAAAAACAGTGACAATGTATTTCAGTAAGAAACAAATTTGTGGCCCTCAACTTAGTATATCAGGGCAAACTATTAATAATGTCAAGGAAGTCAAGTATTTGGGAATGTATTTAGACTCAACCTTGACCTTCAACAAACATGTTAAACATCTAAGTAAAGTTTTAAAATTTAGTATTGTCAATTTTAGACATATTCGAAACTCTCTAAACATAGAGGCTTCAAAGGTATTTCTCCATGCCATGATTTTTTTCACATTTACAATATTGTCTTACCTGCTGGTCACTGGCTGCTAAAACATTATGAAAGAAACTGGAAAGACTTTTTAAACATTCTTTAAAAGTATTTGACAAAAGATCATTGAATTACCATCATTGTAATATATTAAATGGATACAAATTGTAAAATTTTGATCATATGATCTATTATTCTGAAATGGGTCTGTTGTTTAAAATCTTGCATAACACTGCTGCCCCTCCATTAAGAGAATTTTTTCAGTTTCGTTCAGATAAAATGACTAGAACATCCCGTTCATCTGTAAATTCCAGTCTGACTATCCCTCTTAAACACAGTGCAATGGGACAATCTTCTTTCTCATTTACTGCAGCAAAAAAGTGGAACTCGCTACCGGTTGAGCTTAAAACATGTCCCAACTACAACACTTTCTTACACGGGTTAAAACAATGGCTATTGAGCAAACAGACATGTTAACATTAACATTAATGTCAATATTAACATTTATCAAATAAGAGCTGGACTCAGGGATTATATTGTTAGATTTTTAACTCTTAATTTAGTGGCTAGTGTTATTGATGAATTGAAATTGTGTATTTTTAGTGGAGAGACTTACTGATTAAATTAATTTAACTGTTGTTGTTATTGCTGAACTGAAGTGCTCATGATAATTCTAGAGGGTATTGTTTTTATGAAATTTGTGTATGCTAGATTTTTTAGAGAAATTGTTTATCTAGTGACCTGCCCAAGGACTTCAAATGGAAATTAGCTTATAGCTAAATCTGGTGCAGAGCATCTTCTCTCTACTTGAGATTAATGTTTTTTCTGTGCATTGTCCTTGATAAATAAATAAATAAAAAGTAAAAAAGTGATCAGGAGGAAGTAGAAAAGAGTCGTTTTGGCAGCTTGGTTCCATCAAATACTCTTTTTGCAGTGACAAGCAACTTTGTAATGATGGTAAACCCAGGAATAAGCACTATAGTTGGCCACTCATTCTAGAGAACTCTGAACTGTGATGTAAATCTCACTCACCGTTTCTCAATATGCGCTCTTGTCTGTACTTGTGTCAGTGGTTCTGAACCTTTTTTCCCAGTGGGCCGCTCAGTGGTCCAAGTGCAAGTCTCACGGGTCGCATATAATTTACATATGATGTCACCAATGCAAACCAATCAGACTTAATGCTATGGTATTAGCAGATAATACTATTATTATACCTAGATGTTGCACACAATAAATAACAAATAAAAAATAACTTACTGACATTAGCTTTACAATAATAATCAGATAGTAATGTTCAATGAACACACAAAGTATACAATCCCTTTAAGTTGCTATTTAATTCTGTATGACTTTATGACTCTCTTCAACAGCATCGCAATAGTCACCAAACAATCACACACAACAAACGCCTTAATAAGCAAATTTTTACTTAGCTCTTTTAACAAACAACATTGAGCGCATTGTAGCTAATTACAATCTCTGACGATATCAAGAATTCTGTCACATTGCAATCCCTCGCGCAGCGACGGATCAGCATCGGCTCATTCCAGCCGCGGGTGCGCTGATGCGGTTATTTTTACTTATTTAAAATACATCAAACAAATACATCGAATTCACAGTTCAGTCTTTTGAAATTGTTGCTTTTGCTTGTCAAGTTAGTACTTTACTACAGAGCAAACAGGAAGGCTGCCCATCTCGCTCATTAACAACTGATTCTTCCATTCTTCTTACCTTTGCTGCTGATGCTGCGACTCTTCTTGTTTGCATGTGTTCCTTCATTGTATGTTCCACATTTAGTTTTTCTCCTCTAATAACAAATTTGACCATTTTTAGCCCTAAATTTACAAAAATAATGGCTACTGTTTGAATTCTTCCAAAGCGCGCACTTGTGTTCGTTTCCTTAACTGAGTGATTACATCATTACATTGCCTGATGTCTGAAAATAATAAATGCTCACCAAAATGATTTTATATGACAAATAAAGCATTATATCTCATTTACATTTGTTTAATTCACTTTAATTTAAATTTAAAAACAAAAATAAATTGTAATGCTATCATTTATTTTTTAAATTGTGGTCGGCATATCGCGGGCCACATATGACGGGCCGCGGGTTGAGAACCACTGACTTGTGTTCTTGTGAAACGTCATCAGTCGCTGTCCAAGTTCTGTTCTATGGCTGCGTTCCAGTTCGGTTTTAAGCTGCGTTCACGTCACCTCGTATTTACTGGTATCTTGAAATGACAACACGTGACGTTATATTCGGAGCTGTTCACGTCCTTTGACTGGGAATTAAGCGTTTCCATGGCACCACTATCAACGCCTAAATGAATCTACAGCGGTCAGGTGGTACAGCGGCCACGTGGTACATGTGGGAGCTTTCAGAAAACTCCCAGCTTACAAGCTGTAATTACGATCTCTACGAGGACGTGAACGCTTTTTACAAGTTAGAATCTCGTAACTACAGGAATTACGAGGCCGCGTGAACGCACCTTAAGACACACACTCGCGAACTTCCCTAAACACTTCCCCTCGGGGGAATCCCTGCCGCCATTTTGAAGTGCGTTCCACTTCGTGAAGTGGACGAGGGAAGTTTATATGGACAGACCCTCGCTCCCTCGATTCTGACCGAGGGAGCGAGTCTACTTCATATGTACACTTCAGGCAGCTCCATAACCCACAATGCAACACGATTGTGACGTCACCGCATATCGCATTTAATTTACCCCACCACAAACAACTCTATGATATATTAATTACTTTTTAAACATTTAAAACACACATATATACATATAGAATGCTGTATTAAACAAATTTGTAAGAGGAAAAAATAAATAATAAATCAGCTCCATTGTTGATATCCAAGTGATCAAGGGCTTAAGGACGTTCCAGTTCAGCCCATTGCAAAGGTTCCGCCAGAAGTGGGCACTCGTGCAACATAAGCAATGACGTACATCCGAGTCAACGAGACCGAGGGAAGTTAGCGAGGGAAGGCATTTAAAAACCGAACTGGAACGCAGCCCAATTCAAAGTTCGCATCTAGCCAAGTTCAGTTCAAATCCCCGGATGTGTTCTTGATCCGCCCCTTTTATTGAGGATGCATCGAGAGGTGACTTGTGCAGACTTGAGACAGCCAGGTAGGGTGACCACCCGTCCCGCTTTGCGTTGTACCGCACAGCATTTTAACTCCTTGTCCCGCACGTCGCATATCGAGAAAATGTCCCGCATTTTCATCAGACTGTTCCGACGAGCATAGAGCAGCCTGCTGGAGCAATTGTGTAGTGATCATGTTCTCCAACAGAGGGGGCTGTGCAGCTACACTTGGTCGCGCGCGCGCCGCTGCTTCATGAGGAACGTAATCTGGATCTGGACCAGAGCAAAGCAAAGCGCCATTATGGTCAAATATCAAAATAAACATCGTTATCAGTTTCAAGGTTAGTAACATAGGCTACTAACTATTCAAACTGTTTGTATGTTTTATAACAGGGCCTCAACACGGTGCGAGATTGTTTTGCACAATTTTAAACGTCCACAAAAGTTCTGCAGTTATAACGCAGCAATTTCCACACACACGTCTTAACTACGTGGTGAAGGTACACTCAGATATGAATAAATAAAAAATAAAATAGAATAATATTCATACTTTGTGCTTAAAATAAGTCTAAAATGCAATATAATAGTTAAAATTAGTTAAAAGTTAAAACAGTTGAAGCGTAATTTCTGTACAGTAGCTAAAACATATTTGTTAAATATTTATCTTCTTATAGGCCTATTTATGTTTTATTTTTGAAATGTAATATGTTTTTGTAAAGTCACATGAATAGGCTATAACAGTATTGTTTAGGACAGTGGTTACTATTAATCGTGTAAAAGTTTCTTTGGTTGTATTTAAACTAATAATAATCCTAATAATAAAACTAAAAATCCTAATAATAAAACTAAATCATAATTATTCATGTAATAATAGCCTATAAGGAACCTACAACAATTAAAAACAAAAACATAAAAAATGTATTGTCCCTGTTTTTTAAATAGATAATGACAAATGAGATTTTTGTTCACCTAAAATAGGAAATGTCCCCAGTTTTCATTTCAGAAATCTGGTCACCAAATTCAAAAATAGTTATCTGCATGATGCCTGCTGCCTTTAGGGTCAGTGATGTTGTAAACATGACATGTAAAATAAAGAAATGTTATGTTACATTGTGATGTAATGGTGTTTTCTGGAAGGGACTAAAGAACTAAGTATTTTTATCAGCTGAAAGGCAGAATACAAATGTTGTTATTAAGTTAGATAGACATTATATAACAGCTTCAGGTTATGTTTTAGTGTTGGAAACATGTCCCACATTGTCCCACACAAACTTAGTAATCGTCCCACATGTGGTTTGTTTGATGGTGGTCACCCTACAGCCAGGTAGTAAAGGAAAAACCCCACATAATTTACATATTACTGTTATTTAGTGATGGGCAGATCAAGGCTTCGCGGAACACTGGCGGTTTCTCAAAACCAAGTTCGCAAACTTCAGACTCACGTCCTTGGTAGTTAGGACTTGGCAAGTTCGACTCAGGAGAACGAACTCCCGTGGACGAGAGAACACAAGTCCAGTGATTCTGCAAATGGAACAGCAGCGTTCTTGATAACGTCACTCAGCTCGCTCTCCGGTTATCTCTTTATGTATATTTTAGCCAACAATAAAACGAAATTTGTTATAAAACACCACTCTGCCTCTTTTCGTTTTATTTAAAAAACAAACAAAAACATATTAATAGTCTCAGGCAACGAGTGATTGATTATCTGCAATGTGCATATATTTATAACAAAACAAAATATTAAACAACCCTGCCTATTTTCGTGTATATTTCAAAAATATTAAATGTAATATTTGTGCATACTCTGATTATCTTCACTGTAATGAAATGAAATAGGTTATAACATAAAACACAACCCTGTCTCTATTTGTTAAATGTCAGTTTTAATGATCAATAATAGCCATTTAAAAAAAAGGTAAGAATATACAATAAGAAATAAAGCAAACAATTCAGTCAAGCGTACAAAATCAGCGTTTTAGTAGGATACACAAGTTAAATAGCCATATATAAAGTTATGAAACGTCACGTTGCCCTCAGCCAAAATGGAGCCAGCGGCAAACGCCAGAAGGACTAGCCGAGGTAAGGCTGCTCTCGGCTGGGCACATGAGCGCTGAGCGTCCGGTGATCGCCTGGATCTCACAACTCCGGCAAAGTCAGAACAAATTGTCAGATAGGCGCAATCTGTATCAATAAACCACAAATTTGAGCTTTAAACCAACACATTCTCGCCTGAAAAACTCTTAAAACTACATATCATGACATAATAACAATATGTTTAAATTTTGCGGGGTTTCTCCTTTACTATTGACGCTTGCTGGTTAGTGCGAGATGCATTCTGGGATACCTGGCTGTCTCAAGTCTGCACAAGTCACCTCTCGATGCATCCTCGATAAAAGGGGCAGATCAAGAACACATCCGGGAATTTGAACTGTACTTGGCTAGATGTGAACTTTGAATTGGAACAGTACTTGGACAGCGACTGATGACGTTTCACAAGTCCACAAGAACACAAGCACAGACAAGTACGCATATTGAGAAACGGCCACTGAAGCAGTTGAAGCAAATGTGTCGTAATGTGTCAAGGCTTCGAAACAATCTGACACCTGTCTCCATGGTGACCCCTAGTGGTCAGAACAGTGTAAATGCAACAAAACTCAGGCCAAACATGCATTAAAAATACCCTTTTACAAATGTATTGCAAAAGTTTTATTGAAAGTAAAATCAATCAAATGCAATTAACTAATCCTCTAATAAGATTAAATATAGAGTGTCTGTATAATATGTATTCTTTTATCAATTTTGTTTCTCTGTTCCATGGCTCAAGCTAAACAGGCAAGAGATTAATAACTACCATTATTCATTTTAATTAGTCTAATGTCTAATTAAAACATTTACAAATGTATAAAACTGATCAGAGATCAGGTAAAACCCTATAGACACTTGTTCAATAGTTCTCAGTGAATCTGCATGATTCATGGTTCACTTTATCATTGCCCTCTACCGGTGAACCATTGAAATTTCGAACTGTTTTGAAATGTTTCGAAACAGTGATGACGTAATGAAGCCTCGTTTAATAAAATCACGTGGCAGTTTGATACACGCTTCGAATCACTGATTCAAAACAAAAGATTCATGAAGCTTCGGAGCCTCATGAAGCAGTGTTTCGAAATCGGGCATCACTACTGTTATTATGTCATGTAGTTTTAAGAGTTTTTCAGGCGAGAATGTGCTGGTTTAAAGCTCAACATTTGTGGTTTATTGATAAAGATTGCGCCTTTCTGAAAATTTAATCTGACGTTGTCGGAGTTGTGAGATCCAGGCGATCACCGGACGCTCAGCGCTCATATACCCTGCCGAGAGCAGCCTTACCTCGGCTAGTCCTTCTGGCGTTTGCCGCTGTCTCCGTTTTGGCTGACGTTTCATAACTTTATATATGGCTATTTAACTTTGGTATCATACTAAAGCGCTGATTTTGTACGCTTGACTGAATTGTTTGCTTTATTTCTTATTGTATAATCTTATACCTTTTATAATGGCTGTTATTGAACATTAAAACTGACATTTAAAGGTCCCGTTCTTCGTGATCCCATGTTTCAAACTTTAGTTAGTGTGTAATGTTGTTGTTAGAGTATAAATAAAATCTGTAAAATTTTAAAGCTCAAAGTTCAATGCCAAGCGAGATATTTTATTTAACAGAAGTCGCCTACATCGAACGGCCAGTTTGGACTACATCCCTCTACTTCCTTCTTTAATGACGTCACTAAAACAGTTTTTTGACTAACCTCCGCCCACAGGAATACACAAGAGTTGCGTTTGTAGAGTGTTTGTCCCCATGTCGTCGAAACGCTGTTATTTTCATCCCGCAGTCCAATCACCGGGTCTGATTCCGGCTCAAATTGATAGGGTAAAATTAAAGACATGTTTACAATAACACTGAGCGTGTGCATCTCCACGTTATGGTAAGAGGCGTGACCTTTCCGGGCAAGGAGCGCTAAACTGCTGTCAAATCACAACACAGGAACCGCTGGCACAATCAGAACTCGTTACGTATTTCTGAAGGAGGGACTTCATAGAACAAGGAAGTCATCAGCCCGTTTTTATGACAGTGGAAACAGCGGTATACAGATAAGTAAATTATGTGAAAAATACTATGTCTTTTTACACGCGAAACATGAACACATGTTATATTGCACACTGTAAACACAATCAAAGCTTCAAAAAACCACGAAAAACGGGACCTTTAACAAAAAGAGACAGGGTTGTGTTTTATGTTAGCATATTTCATTTAATTACAGTGAAGATAATCAGAGTATGCATAAATAGTATTACATTTAATATTTTTGAAATATATACGAAAGAGGCAGGGTTGTTTAATATTTCATTTTGTTACAAATATGTGCAGACATTGCAGATAATCAATCACTCGTTGCCTAAGGGTATTTTGTTTTTGTTTGTTTTTTAAATAAAACGAAAAGAGGCAGAGTGGTGTTTTATAACAAATTTCATTTTATTGTTGGTTAAAATATACAAAGAGATAACCGGAGAAGTCAGAACGAGCTGAGTGACGTTATCAAGTACGCCGCTGTTCAATTTGCAGAATCACCGGACTTGTATTCTCTCATTCACGGGAGTTCGTTCTCCTGAGTCGAACTTGCCAAGTCCTAACTACCAAGGACGCGAGTCCGAACTTTGCGAGCTTGGTTTTGAGAAATGGCTACTGAGTTTTAGGAATAACTCAGTCAAAAGAAAGAAGAAAAGCCCACATGTCCCAACTCTTTATTGTGTTCATCAAAATGAATACAAACACAACAACAGCTAGTTCACTGGAGTAATTATACAAACAAAACAGCAAATTATTTACTTTAGAATTGCAGGTTATCAGAATTATTAATGTTTTTGTCGTGGTCTAATAGAGCTGCATGATTATGACAAAAATCATAATTGTTGATTATTCCCTTGAAATTGTAATTATTAATTACAATGATCACAATTTACACTGAATGATGTTTTGAATAGCTTTATGCCATTATTTGAAGCGACTGCATGCCATATTGTTATATCAAAACAAACAAGCTGAAAACACTCTTTCTGAAAAACTTTATTGATTTTCTATAGCATTAAGCCTCACATGTCAAATATACATTGGTTTAGTTGCTTTAAATAAAATTTTTTTAAATATGCATGGTGGTATGTTATACTAAAACTAAAATTAAAACAATAGGACAAAACCTTAGTTTAATAAGTTAACTTATGTTATCTTATGTTATCTAACTTAAGCTATCTTATGCACACAGAATAATGTAAGTGGACTTTTTTTGTAATTGTGTCTTTGAACAATTACATAATTGTGGCATCCGTAATTGTAATCAGGATTTCAAACTTGATTAATTGTGCAGCCCTATGGTCTAGAATAGGCAGGGCTGGCGTGTGACTACAGGAGAACTAGACAGAAAAAGTGGGATTTAGTTTTTAATGTAATTCATTTATTTTTTGGACATTCGTTTGGAATTATTTCACTTCAATGTTATTGTCACAGACACGCCAGGCTCCCTCTCCGGAATACTAATCACCGTCACCTGCACCTCATCAGCACACTCATTACCAGCACTACTTAAGACACACTCACACACAGCCACATTGTCCGTTCTCGTTTGCATCTTAGGACTTACCTGAATGCTTACCTCAAGGACTCCTCTTGCTACTTACCTGTACTCCGTGTACCCAAGCTCTACTCCTCGTCTTCGATCTGGTGTGAAGTGTTGTCTGAAGTCATCTACTCCATTCAGCAAGTATCATTCTCCATTGTCACTCTGCAACCACAAAAGGACTGTGTCATTCTCATTGTCTTTCATCAGTCACGAACTTGCATCTGTTTACTCACCTGTTGTCATCCTGATACTCTGCTTGTGTTCAATAAACATCACTTCCGCATCCACCGTCACCTCTCCCTCACTCCCAGCATACACCAGTCCCATGGCCCAACTGGCGCCCTACTCTGGTTCGGCGGAGGACTTCAATGGTTTCCTCCTGCTAGTCTTTCTGACCCTGGAGATGCAACCGCACCTGTTCCCCAACGACTACTCTAAGGTAGCGTTCATCATTTCACAACTTTCCGGTAAAGCTCTACAGTGGGCCGATTCCATCTGGTCACAAAAGCATCCGGTGACGCAGACATATTCCGACTTCGTTGAACACTTCCGGGAAGTGTTTGGAAAACCATCCTGGGATTCTTCTATCGGTGAGAAACTGTACAAATTGAAACAAGGAAAGTTGTCTGTTAGTGAATATGCTCTGCAGTTCAGAACGCTCGCTGCCCGGAGCAGATGGAATGAACAAGCGCTGCTGATGTCATATCGTCAGGGACTGGATCCTCGAGTGCGGTTGCATCTCGCTGCATATGAGGATACCATCGGGCTCGAACGTTTCATCCAGCTGTCAATACGCTTTGCCACTTGTATGCAGTCATGTCTCAAAGAGCACCAGGGTCAGAGCTTCCACAACACCGTCCTCTGCCGGCCAGAATCCGTCAGTACTCCAGAACCAGCCCAAGAACCCATGCAAGTTGAATCATCACGGCTGACTCAAACGGAAATACAGAGAAGGCTGACCCAGAATCTTTGCCTCTATTGCGGATTACCAGGACATGTACTCTCCACATGTCCTACACGTCCTCCACGCCCCATGGTGAGTGCCATTATCTCTACTCTCCAGACGCAAAAGCCACTCACTACGATTATAACTCTTACTGCTGCCGATGTTTCTCTTCCAGTATCCGCCCTCATCGATTCTGGGTCAGCGGGAAATTTCATCTCTGGCGCCCTCTGTCATCAGCTCAACATCAAGTCCAAGAACACGCCGGCTACTTATCAGATCCACTCAATAACTGGCAAACCTGTGAATAAAAGACGAGTCAGCCGTATCACGCAACCTCTACACCTTCAAATCGGAGTTCTGCATCACGAGTACATCCAACTGCTGGTTCTGGAGGGTTCCACCGCTGACGTGATACTAGGGCGTCCGTGGTTGCAGCTGCATAATCCCATCCTCTCTTGGAACACTGGAGAAGTCCTGAAGTGGGGCGACACCTGCTTTCCCGAGTGTTTCTCCGACCTGCCTGTTCCCAAGTCACCTCGCTCCAACGTTCTTCCAGTCTGTGCCACATCCGTTGAGAGTCCCCTCGAGAAACGATCTGTGGACATCCCGTCCTGTTACGCCCCTTCAGCGACGTATTCTGCCCCAAGAGAGCCTCCAAGCTGCCTCCACACCGGCCATGGGACTGCGCCATCGACCTGCTTCCGGGTGAGTCAGTGCCAAGGGGTAAGATTTACCCCTTATCCATCCCGGAGGAGAAGGCCATGGTGGATTACATCGAGGAGGCATTGGCTCAAGGATACATCCGACCATCAACTTCCCCTGCTGCATCAAGCTTCTTCTTCGTGGCAAAAAAGGACGGAGGCTTGTGGCCCTGCATCGACTACCGAGCACTCAACACCATCACTGTGAAATTCCGGTATCCCCTTCCTCTCATCCCAGCAGCCCTGGAACACCTCCGCGGAGCCACTGTGTTCACCAAGTTGGACCTCCGCAGCGCCTACAATCTGATCCGGATACATGAGGGGGACGAGTGGAAGACCGCCTTCGTCACGCCCACCGGCCACTACGAGTACTTGGTCATGCCGTACGGCCTGGTCAACGCTCCCTCCGTATTCCAGGACTTCATTCACAAGGTGCTCCGGGAGTTCCTCCACAAGTTCGTGCTGGTGTACATAGACGTGTACATAGACATCCTGATATACTCCCGGAGTATGGCCGACCACCAACGCCACGTTGCGGAGGTCCTGCAATGCCTGAGGGACTTCCAGCTCTACCTCAAGGCCGAGAAATGCTCGTTCCACCAGCCCTCAGTGCAGTTCCTTGGGTACAACTTCGACCACAGTGGCATCCAGATAGACAAGGGGAAGGTGGCAGCTATCAGAAACTGGCCAACATCCACTACAGTCAAAGAACTCCAACGTTTCCTCGGATTTGCCAACTTTTACAGAAGATTCATCCACAACTACAGTACCATCACCAGTCCACTCACAAGCCTCCTTCGAAATAAGCCCAAGTCTCTGTCCTGGATACCAGCTGCCACAGAAGCTTTCAACACCCTGAAGCAAGCTTTCACGACGCTCCACTCCTGGTGCACCCTGACCCTGACAAGTCTTTCGTCGTGGAGGTCGACACCTCAACCACCGGAGTTGGAGTGGTACTTTCGCAGCAGCAGGGGAACCCAAGCCGACTCCATCCATGTACCTTTTTCTCCCGCAAGCTCAACCCGGCGGAGGTTAACTACGACATCGGCAACCGGGAACTCCTAGCCGTCAAGCTGGCTCTCGATGAGTGGAGGCATTGGTTAGAGGGAGCACGGCATCCATTTCTCGTCCTAACAGATCATAAAAACCTGGAGTATCTCCGAGCCGCCAAGAGGCTTAACCCCAGACAAGCCCGGTGGGCTCTCTTCTTCACACGATTTAACTTCACCATTTCCTACCATCCAGGAAATGTCACAGACACGCCAGGCTCCAGCACCCTCCAATCACAGCGCACTCCCTCTCCGGAATACTAATAGGGAAGGTGTAGGACATTCAGCGTAAGCGTTATGAAGAACGCGGAAGTGGAAAGTACGTTCAAGGCGATATTTTGTTTATAAATCATAAACGGTTGTATTTTATTCGAAAATGACCAATCGATTCGCTAGATAAGACCCTTATTCCTCATATGGTATCGTTTAAAGCCCTTGAAGCTGCACTGAAACTGCAGTTTGGACCTTCAATCTGTTGGTAGCCATTGAAATGCACTATAAGGAGAAAAATCCTGGAATGTTTTCATCAAAAACCTTCATTTCTTTTCGACTGAAGAAAGAAAGACATGAACATCTTGGATGACATGGGGGTGAGTAAATGATCAGGAAAAGTGTATTTAAAAGTGGACTAATCCTTTAATTCAGAGAACAAAAAACTAAATGTTCCAACATCATTATACATTCTTTTTGCAGATTTTATTTCAACACCAATTTCATTTTTTTTAGCATTAGGTAAACTAGTTTGAAATACATTTATTTTACATCTTACCTCTTAAAGTGTTAGTTCACCCCAAAATGAAAATTCTGTCATCATTGATGTTATAACAGATAATTAAACTGTTGTAACATTTTATGGCATAATGAGTATACTATTACCTTTGGTTACTAGCATGTCAACAAATGACATTTTCTTCCAGACACACCATCTCAGCCTTATCGGTGGGGCCAATCCAGGAGAGTGTGTAAGGAGGGTAATGCGGGCAGTAGCCACCAACAACGTATGGTGCCACTACAGCCTGCATGGGAAGCGAAAGAAGCTGGCTCTGATTAAAACAACAACATGCAAAGTTATCACACGTGAGTCACAAAGATTAGTTAGAGACAAATTTGCTACAAATTTGACACTGAAATATTAAAGCTGCCATTACATCAGATTGTTTTTGTCACGGAAAAGAAGACTGGATACAATTGCAAGTTAATATCTCTTTAATAGAGCTTCACGCCAGGTAAGTAGACCACAAAACACACAGCAGCAACACAGACAGCAGGAGAGGGGTAACACAGGGACTTCGATGGGCGATGAAGTGTCCGTGATGAATGATGGTCCTGAATGGTGAGTCCGTGTGTCCGTGTGAGTATCCGTGAATGAAATCCAGAACGAGTAATCCAACGAGACAGACAGGTAACAGGAAACAGCGACGAGAATCCAGTCCAGGAACAAGAAACACGAGAAACAACGGGACAACACCAGGACTTCAACAAACGATCTGACAAACATGAGACGAAAGACAAGGCGTTATATAGGCAGGTGTAATGATCCACAGCTGCCGCTGATCAGCAATCAGCGGCGACGCCCACACAGAACAATCAAGTGACACATCCCAAAACCTACACACAGACAACAGTATGAGACAGCGGATTAGTGAACCGTGACAGTACCCTCCCTCCTAGGAACGCCTCACGGCGTTCCCAGAACTCCTTACCTGTTGATTGTAATCATCAATAAGGGAGTGATCCAGAATGTCCCTAGCAGGAACCCAACTTCTCTCCTCCGGACCGTAACCTTCCCAGTCCACCAAGTACTGGAATCCACGTCCCCTCCGCCTAGAGTCCAGAATACGATTAACCGAATAGGTTGGTTCCCCGTCTACGAGTCGCGGCGGAGGAGGAACCGGAGTAGGCGGATTAAGATGAGAACGGTAAACAGGTTTAATTTTGGACACATGAAAGGCGGGATGAATCCTCCTGTACGCCGGAGGCAATTTGAGGCGGACTGCCACTGGACTAATAATTTTAGTGACAGTAAACGGGCCAATGAATTTGGGAGCAAGCTTATTGGCAACGGAGCGGAGCGGAATGTTCTTAGTAGAAAGCCACACTTTTTGACCCACGACGTATACGGGAGGCTCCGACCGGTGGCGGTCGGTCTTAGCCTTGGTACGCGCCCTCACTTGCAGCAGAGTCTCGCGGGCTCTGTTCCAAGTGTGGCGGCACCTCTGGACGAAGGCGTGAGCGGAGGGGACCGCGACCTCGGACTCCAGACTGGGAAACACAGGTGGCTGGTAACCTAGACTACATTCAAATGGAGAAAGGCCCGTAGAAGACACTGGCAATGAATTGTGAGCATACTCAATCATAGAGAGTTGTTGACTCCAGGAGGAAGGATTCTTGGACGCCAAACATCGCAACATTCGCTCTAAATCTTGGTTGGCCCTCTCAGTCTGACCATTGGTCTGGGGATGGAACCCAGAGGAAAGACTAGCCGTCGCCCCCAGTAACTTACAAAACTCCTGCCAGAATTTGGACACAAATTGGGGACCCCTGTCAGAAACCACATCCACCGGGAGGCCATGTAACCGGAAGATGTGATCAATGACCGCAACCGCTGTCTCCTTAGCAGAGGGTAATTTGGCTAAGGGTATAAAATGGGTCGCCTTCGAGAATCGGTCCACCACGGTCAAAACAACCGTATACCCTTGGGAGGGTGGGAGGGCGGTAACAAAATCTAGTGCGATATGGGACCAGGGTCTCGAAGGGACAGACAGAGGTTGGAGTAACCCATCTGGAGGTCGGTTGGAAGTCTTACCAGTGGCACAAACTGAACAAGCCAAAACAAAACTGCGAATATCACGAGCCATAGCTGGCCACCAGAATCGTTGCTTGACCAAAAATCTAGTTCGATTAACCCCTGGATGGCAAGCCACGTTGGAACAATGACCCCACTTGATAACGCAGGACCTTAGCCCCTCCGGCACAAACAAACGGTTCGGTGGGCATACGGGCGGAGGCGTTACCCCTTCTAAGGCCGCTAGGACCTTCGATTCGACCTCCCATGTAAGAGTGGAGACCACTAACGTCTCGGGAAGAATACACTCGGGAGTGGACGGGCGTTCGGAAGGGTCAAAAATACGAGAAAGAGAATCGGGCTTGATGTTTTTGGAGCCCGGGCGGTACGATAGAGTAAAGTCAAAACGTCCGAAAAAAAGTGCCCACCGAGCCTGCCTAGAGTTGAGCCTTTTAGCCGATCGTATATACTCTAAATTCTTGTGATCAGTCCAAACAATAAAGGGAACCCCCGATCCCTCTAACCAGTGACGCCATTCTTCCAACGCTAATTTGACTGCCAACAACTCTCTGTTACCAATGTCGTAATTGCGTTCGGCGGGAGATAAACGATGCGAAAAATACGCGCATGGATGCATCTTGTCGTCTGAGGGAGATCGCTGGGAAAGAACTGCACCTACCCCCACCTCTGACGCATCGACCTCCACCACGAACTGACGCGAAGGATCAGGGGCAATCAAAATGGGAGCCGAAACGAAGCGGCTCTTCAGTTTGGCAAATGCAGCGTGGGCTGCATCTGACCACCTGAAGGTCGTTCTGGGGGAGGTCAAGGCGGTCAGAGGCGCGGCTAGTTGGCTGAAATTGCGAATAAAACGCCGGTAAAAATTAGCGAAACCCAGAAACCGCTGTAGGGCCTTACGGGAATCTGGGTTTGGCCAATCCACCACAGCCTTAACCTTGTCAGGATCCATGCGAATTCCCTCAGACGAGACGATGTACCCTAGAAAAGAAACAGACTGTGCATGAAATTCGCATTTCTCCGCCTTGACAAAAAGCCCATTCTCTAGCAGCCGCTGAAGCACTCGTCTGACGTGTTGAACGTGCTCCTGGAGAGACGACGAAAAAATCAATATGTCGTCCAGGTAGACATATATGAACTGGTCAACCATGTCTCTCAACACGTCATTGACGAGTGCCTGGAAGACCGCAGGCGAGTTGGACAGCCCGAAGGGCATGACCAAGTATTCAAAGTGCCCTCTGGGGGTGTTAAAAGCGGTCTTCCACTCATCCCCCTTCCTGATGCGGACCAAATGATAAGCGTTCCTTAAGTCCAATTTAGTGAAAACGGACGCTCCTTGCAACCTCTCGAAGGCTGAAGACATCAACGGCAAAGGGTAGGTATTCTTTACCGTGATGTTGTTCAGCCCTCGGTAATCAATACAAGGTCGCAAAGATCCGTCCTTCTTCCCCACAAAAAAGAACCCCGCCCCCGCTGGAGATGAGGAAGGGCGGATGAACTTAGCCGCTAGAGAATCAGAAATATATTTCTCCATGGCCTCCCTCTCGGGAACAGACAGAGAGTAAAGTTTGCCTTTAGGCGGAGACTTACCGGGAACTAAATCTATCGCACAGTCATAGGGACGATGAGGAGGAAGAGAAGCAGCCCGGGACTTACTGAACACTTCCTTCAGATCGATGTACTCCATGGGCACGTTAGACAAATCCTCCGCCTCCTCCTGCAAAACAGAAACAGACACCGTGGGACAAGCAGACAAAAGACAAGACTTGTGACACTGGGTGCTCCACTCAGTGATGGTTCCTTGTTGCCAGTCGATGCGGGGATTGTGTTTAGTGAGCCAGGGATGTCCAAGAACAACAGGTGCATGAGGTGAGTCCATGAGCAGAAATTGGGACTTGTCAGTGTGATTACCAGATGTGACGAGGGTGATGAAGTCCGTAGTATGGGAAACACTGGGAAGAGACTGTCCATTGAGAGCGTTGACTGATATGGAGTGCGTCAGAGGTGATGTGGGTAAACCGTGTTGTCGTGCGAAAGAAATGTCCATGAAGTTGCCCTCCGCCCCAGAGTCCAGAAGTGCGTCGCAGGTGATGTTATGCGTTGCCCATCTCAGTCTTACCGGGAGGAGGGTGGCTGGCGAGGACTTCTCGGCGGAGATCCCGCCCGATAGTAGCCTCGAATTTACTATCGGGCTTGGTCTTTTACCGGGCAGGTCCTGATGATATGTCCTGACGCCCCGCAGTACAGACAGAGACCCTGGGACCTCCGCCTCTCTCTCTCCTCCCGGGAAAGCCGAGCTCTCCCCACCTGCATGGGCTCAGGATCGGAAACAGGACCGACCGTATCCACCACGGAGGAAAAACGACTGCCGCCTCCGCTGTGTTTCTCTCCAGATTCTTCTAAAAGCTCTAACCTCTTTAAACGAGAGTCCACACGTAGAGCGAGTTCAACCAGTCCATTGAAGGTCTTAGGTAGGTCCAGTGTGTAGATTTCACGGTGGATACGATCGGCCAGCCCATGCAGGAACACATCCCACTGCGCCTCCTCGTTCCACCGGCACTCCGCCGCGAGGGTGCGGAACTGAATGGTATAGTCGGCGACCGTGCGGTTGCCCTGTTTCAGGGCGGTGAGTTGACGGGCGGCCTCCTTTCCTGCCACCGCACGGTCGAACACCCTCCTCATCTCGGCGGAGAGTGCCGGGAACGAGGAGCAGCATTGATCTTGATTTTCCCACACCGCCGTTCCCCAGAGTGCCGCCTTTCCGGTCAGGAGGGTTAGAACAAACGCTACCTTAGATTCTTCCTTCTCGAAGGTGCGTGGCTGCAGAGCAAAGTGAAGAGAACACTTGTTAAGAAACGCTCGACAAAAATCTGGCTCACCAGCATAGCTCTGTGGGACGGGAAGGCGGGGCTCAGGCAGGTCTCTCTGCTCCGGTGATGGTGGGGGAACAGGCGGCGGGGCTGGCGCAGTGGGAGCGCGAAGTTGTTGCAGCTGCTGGGAGAGCTCGGACACCTGTGTTACCAATGCCTGAACAGCGCGTCCGGTGGAAGAGATGCTCTCCTGCTGCTGATCCATGCGAGAAATACTGTGGTTAATGAACTCCGTGATAGCTGCTGAACTTGCTGCATCCATGGTGGGTCAGATCGTTCTGTCACGGAAAAGAAGACTGGATACAATTGCAAGTTAATATCTCTTTAATAGAGCTTCACGCCAGGTAAGTAGACCACAAAACACACAGCAGCAACACAGACAGCAGGAGAGGGGTAACACAGGGACTTCGATGGGCGATGAAGTGTCCGTGATGAATGATGGTCCTGAATGGTGAGTCCGTGTGTCCGTGTGAGTATCCGTGAATGAAATCCAGAACGAGTAATCCAACGAGACAGACAGGTAACAGGAAACAGCGACGAGAATCCAGTCCAGGAACAAGAAACACGAGAAACAACGGGACAACACCAGGACTTCATCAAACGATCTGACAAACATGAGACGAAAGACAAGGCGTTATATAGGCAGGTGTAATGATCCACAGCTGCCGCTGATCAGCAATCAGCGGCGACGCCCACACAGAACAATCAAGTGACACATCCCAAAACCTACACACAGACAACAGTATGAGACAGCGGATTAGTGAACCGTGACAGTTTTGACTTTCTCCTTTCTGCATTTTCTGGCACACTTTTTTTTTACTAAAATTAAACATTACATTTTTGACAGAGGAAAGATTTCTATAAAGATACTTTAATTAGTATGATTTTCTATGACAAAATGGTATGATTAAATAATTTATAAGTGTATACATTGTATTTCAATTATACACTTGACATTTATATATAATTTATAGACGAATGAACATATGATTAAACACACTGATGAAAACAAGCATGAACAACGTTCTGGTACTTACATACTGTAACGGCTGTCACTTCTGTTTAATTCCAGATGCCGTCATGAAATATAAAGCTGGTCTTGGAGAGAAGGAGATCGAAAGTTTAATGGCAGAGACTCTTAAACATGCGCCGGCGCACATTAATAAAAGTGCTGAGGTATGAAAAGCAGAGACTGTTCTGTAATTAATGCACATGTGATTGTCATGCGTATCTCGTCATTAAAGCCGGTTCCGTATTAAATCTCCATCACGTGCATTCAGATGAGCGGCATTTAATACGCAGAGCCGTAGATCGCTGACAAGCTACGAAATATCGCGTTCATAATCGCAGATGAATCGCATTCGATCATGAACGGGATATTGCTAGCGATCTACGGCTCTGCGTATTAATTGCCGCTCTGAATGCACGTGATGGAAATTTACATTTTTTTTAATTATTTGCAATTATGTACATATACATCTCACAACAGTAATAGAAGAAATAGAACAGGGTATACAGTGGGAAAACAACAACAAAAAACAAGTGCATGTACATGGGTAAAACAGATTTATACCAGGGATAAAAGTGGTGATGGAGATTTAATCACGGAACCGTTTATACTGACAAGATGCGCATGACAATCACATGCGATTTATCGTGCAGCAAAGCCAAACAGAAGCAGTGTATCAATAAAATAAAATCCTAACGAAAATGGCCCATAACACGTGCACGAACACGTGAATGAAAAGAGAATTTCTCCATCAAACATCTATGAACTATGAATAGAAATTGCTGCTTCTTTCAGTGATAACTGCCTTGTGTATTTTAATGTTAAAATGTGAAAACACTCACCTGTTCTTTCTTTTTCATTTTTCTTGTTTTAGGGACACGTCGTGGAGGAGGAGACGACGGAGGAGTAGATGTGGTGGAGTGATCAGTTCAATGAAAAAAAAAAAACTTTGTTCATTTACATGTTTATACCTGTTTACAGTTTTTGTTATATGCTTTATCTGATATATAAACAAACTGAATTAATCAAATTCGAGTCTTTCATGTCTTTGAAAATGCCTCTAAAAGAGTTTTGGGAAAATGAGGACAAGTTAAATAGGGACGTCAACCCATAGTATGATTAAATAATTAAAATAACGAACTGCTTACCAACACACGATTATAGATCCACGAGGTCGCCATAAGGTTGCCACGACGTCGCAGTTACTTACTGGCAACGTCACAAAGTTACATTGTGGCGACGTATAGGCACCTTTCACTTTTCCGGTTGCCACGACGTTAACTGGTTACCAACACACGACTATAGATCCACGAAGTCGCCATGACGTTGCCACGACGTCGCAGTTACTTACTGGCAACGTCACAAAGTTACGTTGAGGCGACGTATAGGCACCTTTCACTTTTCCGGTTGCCACGACGTAACTAGTTACGTCGCCACGACGAAAGTTTGGTCACCAAATTACGTTGCAGTTACGTAACAGTTACGTAATTTTGTTAGCTGGGTGTGTATTAATGTGTTGAGAGGGACATCCCTGGATCACAGTGAAGTCAAACATCTCCAAACACATGGCTCACAGAAGATTGCTGTTGTAATAATTTTTAAAGAAGCCCTGAAACCCTGTATAGGCCTATCTATCTATATCTATCTATCTATCTATCTATCTATCTATATATATATATATATAAAACTGTCATTAATAGTGAATAGATATAAAGCTTGTGAGACTATTATTTTGTATTATTTTTTTTTTGGGGGGGGGGGGGGGGTGTTGCCCTTTTTTTCCGTTTCAGCACATGCCCTCAAAAGGTCTGTGCATGGCCCTGCTACTGGCTCCAAGAAGGACCATTTCAAAGTGTTTTTTAGTCACAGAGTTATAGTAGAAAAGAAGCTGTTGAATTTTCTCTCTTTTACTGGCTCCAAGAATAACATTATTATGTCATTTATTTTAGGATACCTGTTACGGGATCAAATTTTATTAAAATTCAATCTCAACTCCAAGTTCTGTGTGTTGTTATTGGATTCTAAAAGAAAATCCAGATATTGGATATATAATATATTCTCTCTCAAATTGCAATTGCATTGTTCCCCACTCCTGTAGGAGGCAGTATGTCATAATGGTGCAAAGAAAGCACATATAAATTGAAACGTTAGAAGAATTAGCTAATGTTTCACACATTCTAAACAAAGATGGCTAGATACAAAAAAGGCCAGGAATGCAAAAACAAAGGTGTATGGACAGATGCTGGTGGAAAGGACGCAATTATAAAGGCATTCATTGCTTATAGTATTAGTAAAAAAGGAAAAGTCACTAAAGAAAAATGGTCAAACCTGGCAATGGATGTTTTTAAAATGACAAATGACCAACTATGCAAATGGTTAATGACAATATGGAACAGCAACCAGCAAGGTCTACGTACTGAAGTCCTTTGTAAAGGTAAGAGACAGTGTTAAATTGCTTTGATACGGTTTCCATAATCAAGTGTTACATTTTCCAAACTTAATTCATGTTATCTAAGTGTTTTTCTATGACAGCTGTGTTTTATGCATTACCTTTAATTTAGTAAGAATTATTGAAAATAAATTTCAATCATTGTTTGCCACTGAAAAGATTGTTAAATTTACTACACTACTATGCACTGAAGAAAGCATTGAGCTGAAACGTTTGTGTTTTATTGTATTAGTGACAAATGTAAAATAAAAATACTTTATTTTGTGATGTGGATCATCGTCTACAAAACCTTACTACACAGAAATTAAATGTAATCATGATCGTGTGTTATTAAAATTGAATAATCTTGTTGAGAAACATGTGAGACAAATATATGTGTAAAAAAAGAATGTAATAATAGTGATTTCAGGTGTTAAAATGACTAGGGGTAGGTGTGGTGAGATTGAATTTGTTGATTTCATTTATTTGATTAAAAATACAAAAAGGAAAAAAACATGCACAGCACAGGGAAAAAAACACCTTTTTTTGTCCAGAACTTATCGACATCCTCATGAACAGCTACATGACTATTTTCTCCCTCTGGAGTGGTGTGCTTCTTGGAGATCTTTGTCAAATAAGTCTCTCTTACAACGGCTTTGTTGCTAAGAACTTATTTATTTAACTGAGTACAACAGACACAGTCTCAATCCTTATGTCTCTGGCTACCGGTTTCCTAGTCCCTCCCCTGGACTTCTTCCTCATAGGTTGTCACACAACATACGTCATTATTCACTCTCTATGACACCTCCCCCTTTAACTTTTCTAAGGAAAAGCATTATTATAACCCTGCTTCTTTATTTACTAACTAGCATTTGCCCGCTATTCCTTTTAACTATAATGAACATTTTAAACATTTCACATTTTTCTTTTATCAAATAAGCATTCAACATCACATTCACTTAAGATGCATAACTCACATCTACTACACCTAAACGTGCATTAGAATTTACTTAACTACAAATTTAGTTTAACAGTAGGCTTTATCACTCTGCCGGACCTGGTCACAGTCACTCCTTGCGTTTCACACGGTGTCTGCGACTCTGGCTGCTCCGCGTTGGTGGTGATCCGCTTTTCAAGCTCCTGCGGACTCTTCACTGTTGTTTCACAGTTATTATCAGCCTTTAGACATTCCGCAGGCACTGTCTGTAGATGTCTACGATTTCGCCTCATCTCACCTTCCCCTTTTGGAGCCTGCACCACAAATGAGCACGGCGCACTCTCTTGCGTTCTGACCTGCACTGGACCTTTCCACGTCTTTTCCCCGTCCAGTTTCACCAGCACTGCATCACCTGGCTTCAACACAGGTAAGTCACGCACCCCATGTCTCCGATTAAAGTAGAAGGCTTGTTGTGTTTTAGCTAAAGCGTCTTCTTTCTCTCACCAACATTCTACTAGGCCACTTTGGCTGCAGGTTTTTCTTCAATGTAGGCAGTGTTGTACGAATTTTCCTGCCCATCAACAATTCGGCAGGGCTAACCCCTGTAGATGAATGTGGTGTTGCTCGGTAACACATTAAAGCAAGGTGGGGGTCATCCTGTTTAAGGATGCGTTTGGCTACTTGGACCGCGCGTTCGGCATGCCCATTTGCTTGCGGGTTATGTGGGCTCGATGTGACGTGTTCAAAGTCATATTTCCTCTTAAAAACAGTCCATTCTTCACTAGTAAATTGCGGACCGTTATCGCTCATAATCTGCTCCGGTATTCCAAACCTCGCAAATGTAGCTTGCAATCTGTTTATCACCTGCGCTGTCGTTATCTTTGGCAGATGAAGGATCTCTATGAAGCGCGAGTAGTAATCCGAAACAATCAGATACATCTGGCCCTTGTTTTCGCAAATGTCTATAGCCAGGTGCTGCCACAGCCTGTCAGGTAGCGGGGTTGATTTGAGTGGCTCTTTCCTTTGCGTTTTCCTGTTTTCACGACAGAACATACACAAATCAATTTTGTTATTTATATCCGATGATATACCAGGCCACCATACGGATGAATTTGCCCGTTCTCTACATTTTGTCAACCCTAGATGGCCTTCGTGGATGCGCTCGAGGATGTCCTGTCTCAGTTCACTTGGAATACAAATGCGTCTGCCCAGAATTATCAGTCCTTCACTTACTGACAGCGCATCTTTCACTGAAAAGAAGTCTCTAATACCTTCAGGTACGTTTCTCACGTGCTCTGGCCAGCCGTGCTTTATGAACTTACTTACTAGTTGTAACTGTTCATCCCTTTCAGTCGCTGCTACGATCAAGCTCAACTTTGACTGTGACACGGGCAAGCCGGCTATAACTGCGTCAACATAACAGGCTATCTCTTTCGCTGTAGGTCTACTGTTCGTTGCATCATCGCTTATTGGACTTCTCGACAATGTATCGGCTACTACCAATGTCTTCCCTGGCGCGTATTCTGCCGTCACTGCAAATCGCATCAGTCTCATTAAAAGTCTTTGACAGCGTATTGGTACCGTGTCCAAGTCTTTTTTATTAATCAATGGTACGAGGGGTTTGTGGTCTGTAATAAGGCGAAATCTGTCCAGGCCTATGAGATACTTCTCGAATCTCTCGCACGCCCAGACCCCAGCCAAGCACTCCTTTTCTATCTGCGCGTACCTGGTTTCTGCCTCATTTAACCTCCTCGAACAGTATGCTACCGGCTTCCAGCTGTCTCCATGCAGCTGTAGTTAGGACTCCTCCCAGCCCGTAGCTACTCGCGTCTGCTGACACCGCTGTGGGTTTCCCTGAATCGTAGTACGCGAGAACAGGTGCAGTCATTAGAGTTTCTTTAAGCTTTTGAAATGCGCTTTCTTGGGGCTGGTCCCATGTCCATGTTACAGTCCCTTTTAACAAATCAAACAGCGGCCCGCCCACTGTCGCCAAATCTGGAATGTAACGTCCCATATAGTTTATCATCCCCAAGACCCGTTTCAGTTCACTCACATTTCGTGGGGCTTGCAGCTCCGAGATAGCCCTTACTTTCCCCGGGTCAGGCCTGACTCCTCTCTCGTCTATAACATGTCCCAGGAAATAAAGCTCCTTCTGCCTGAAGGTACATTTCTCTTTGTTGAGCTTGAGCCCTGCGCGCTCGATCCTCTCCAGAACGCGCCTCAGATGCTCGTCGTGCTGTTCCTGGGTTTCGCCGTGAACGATTAAATCGTCCATGTAGACCGCAACTCCCTCCAAACCCCCTAAGAGTTCGTTCATTTTGCGCTGAAATATTTCTGGCGCTATGCTAATACCAAAGGGTAAGCGCTTGAAACAGTATCTGGCAAACGGCGTTATGAATGTAGTGAGCAGACTGCTCTCACTATGTAGGGGTATCTGCCAAAAGCCGCTTGCGGCGTCCAACGAAGAGAATATTTTGGACCCTGCGAGTTTGGCAAGAATTTCATCAGTCGTGGGTAGGATGAATCGTTCCCTTTTTACATTTTCGTTCAACTTTTTCAAGTCTACGCAGATGCGCACTTTCCCGTTAGGTTTCATCACTGGTACCATCGGCGCGCACCAGTCCGTGGGTTGCGTTATCTTTTCAATAACTCCGTTCTCCTCCATTCGTTGGAGTTCAGCCTTAACTTTGGGAAAGTAACGGTAACGGCACTCTTCTCGCTGTGTGGACTGCGTATGGCTCTACGTTCTCTTTTAGATTTATTTTGACAGGTTCGGTTTTCATTGTGCCCTGTTCACCGAATGCTGCGCTGACTTGCTCGATTCTTTTAACTAAGCCCATTTCTACTGCTTGTTGTCTGCTAAGCAGATTGTTCACGGTGTCGCCCTCCATGACATGAATTGCGAACTTGAACTTTTTATCTTTGTACTCCGTGGTTGTTTCAAATTGTCCCAAACAATTTATCCTTCCACCTGGGCTATCATATCTCGCATGTGTCTGACTCAGCTTCACTTTATTTCCAAGTGAGTTAAAAGTCTCTTCATTCATAACAGTCACGTCGGCTCCGGTATCAATTTTAAATTCTACTTGCGAGCCTTGCACGTTCAATTTCACGAACCAGTTCTCTGTGACGTCATTCCCTATTTTGTTTACCGTTCCCAGGTAATATGAATCGTCATCACTTGCCTGTGTTTGTGTTTCTCTTATTAACGTTACCTCATTAACTGTCCTTGAGTAACACATACGCTCCCAGTGTCCTTTCTTTTTACACTTTCGACACTCACTTTCTGTTGCGGGACATTTTTCCTTATTGTGATGTTTCGTTTTTCCACACTTTCCGCATCGGCCGCCACCGGTCGTTCTTTCATTTTTCCCTTTTGCTGGCTTCTTTTCATCCCATCTTCCTTTTCTTTCAGGTCGTCTGTATGTAACCTCCTGAACAGTGCTCGGTGCACCCTCCTCCTGTTGGCTCACTTGCTGGGCGATATCCTCCGCCTGCCTCACCATCAGCACCGCCGTGTCTAAGGTAAGGTCTGTCATCAGCTGCAACTTTCTTGAAAGCTCTTTATCTTTGATGCCCACCACAAGTTTATCTCTGATGTTCTCTGTTTTCTGGGCACCGAAGTCACAGCTCTCTGCCAATTCGTATAGTGCACGTATGAACATCTCTGCTTTTTCCCCTGGCCTTTGAATGCGTTGGTAAAAGCACGCCCTCTCATGGATGATGTTCTTTTTCGGGATGAAATAGTCATT
This sequence comes from Megalobrama amblycephala, assembly GCF_018812025.1. Taxonomy (NCBI): domain Eukaryota; kingdom Metazoa; phylum Chordata; class Actinopteri; order Cypriniformes; family Xenocyprididae; genus Megalobrama; species Megalobrama amblycephala. The sequence continues at coordinate 18,807 of NW_025953458.1, read as the reverse complement.
AAACTTGTTCAGCACGACGTCGAATTCGTTTTTCTGCTCGTCTCTCTCAAACGTAAACGAGCTGAATATGTTCTCTGCCTCTGGTCCCATGGCGTATATGAGGGTACTCACTTGTACCTCTCCATCCTCCTCCTTTAGCTTCGAGGCTATCCTGTACCTCGTGAAGCGTTGTCGCCATGCGGCCCACTCTTGAGGTCTATCAAAGATGAAGTTCGTGGGTGGAGCGAATTTCGCCATTTCTACTGCTCCACGACTTCTGACACCATGTCAAATAAGTCTCTCTTACAACGGCTTTGTTGCTAAGAACTTATTTATTTAACTGAGTACAACAGACACAGTCTCAATCCTTATGTCTCTGGCTACCGGTTTCCTAGTCCCTCCCCCGGACTTCTTCCTCATAGGTTGTCACACAACATACGTCATTATTCACTCTCTATGACAATCTTAGCCGGTTTTCTGAAGTTAGCACAGCTACAGTCAGCCAACAATCCAAAACCAGGGAAACTAACTGCCATGTGGAAGAGTGGTTTTGGATTGTTAAACACAGAATCCTTCAAACTAAGAAGTTCCTGCGTCCTGCTGACTTCATCCACAAAATGTATGGATCCCCACAAGGCAGATTCAGAGAAAACATCATTAACAACAGTCTGATACTGCCTTGTAGGGATCCACAACCAAAACAAAACTTCTTCAGCCAGAAAGAAGATTGGGCAAAAAAAAAAAAAAACATCTCGAAAACATAAAAAACGAAGGACAAAATACTTTGACCCACCTTATGTATTGCCACAGCCATCAAGTCCAGACAGCAAAGGCATCAGCAGCAATACCAGCCAGATGGAAACCACCACACTGATTCCAGACAAACCAATGGACCTGTCAACTACATCAAAACATGAGCCAAAATACATTACTGAGCCCCATAAAACAGAACAAACATCTGAGGACATTGCTGATGAGGTATTACTTCAGTTTATTATATTTTGTAAAATAATCTTAATGCATTTAACATATTTCTTTAAAATAAATGAATTGCAGATCGAATACCTTTGGTCCAAAAAAGACTGTGAATTGGTGGTTGCTGTTGTGTCATCGGCAGAAAAGATGACCAGGTACACCGTCCGTCACTCAGAGTTCAAAACTCTGCAACCGCACAAGTGGCTTGTGGGAGAGGCAAGAATATCCATGAGATATTATTATTTAAAATTGGTATGATTTAAATTGCCAAAGTATACCATAAATATTGTAAACATCTGGAACGCTGTCAGTTCCCTTTCTGTCTAATACGCGTTTCATACATTTACTCTTTTAATCAAGGTAATTGAATGCTACTTCCAAACCTTACTCAACAAAATGGGAAGGGACAGTAGCATTTACCTCCTCGATCACTTTACTGCTCAAGTGATCATGACCAGAGACAGAGATGCAGTATGCAGACAGAGCCTACGGAAGGTATCATTGTATTGTTATATACATTAAAGATATGAAAACACAACACATGTTTAAAAAGATTTACTAATGTGAAATTATCAAACATTTCGGGTGGACTTTACACAGTACCAAGCAATTATCAGTTTCCTGAATGTGAATGATAATCACTGGAAGTTTTTGGTGAACGCTTTCAAAATACCAATAAGTTCTTTTTCATGGGTTTGGTCAAAGCTGAACTATAATTTGAAATGGGTTTCTCTCTTTTGTCCAGTATCTACATGCATCTTCCAGTCAGGTTTTTCTTATTGACCCACAAGGAACTGATGAGGAAAAGGACTCTAAGCAAGCTGCTATCAGATTTTGGTAAAATACAATGCTAAAATTACTCTAATTATTTTAAACTGTATAATTATTTTAAAATTAATTATTAAACTGTATTTACCCCTAACTGTTTCATATATTTATCAAAGTGAATACTTCAAAATGAGGTTTGGCAAAAAAGAGTGGGTGGAGATTGAGTGGAGCGATCCACAATTAAAGACACAATCCAGCAGGATTCATACAGCTGTGGTGTATTTGTTATGCAGGTATTTTTCTCAAATGATAAGTAAAACCTATAGTTAAGACACTAATTACAATTCATTCATATCAAAGATGGCTATATACATGTGTGTGTGTATATATACAGTACAGTCCAAAAGTTTGGAACCACTAAGATTTTTAATGTTTTTAAAAGAAGTTTCGTCTGCTCACCAAGGCTACATTTATTTAATTAAAAATACAGTAAAAAACAGTAATATTGTGAAATATTATTACAATTTAAAATAACTTTTCTATTTGAATATATTTGACAAAGTAATTTATTCCTGTGATGGCAAAGCTGAATTTTCAGCATCATTACTCCAGTCTTCAGTGTCACATGATCCTTCAGAAATCATTCTAATATGCTGATTTGCTGCTCAAGAAACATTTAATGTGTACAATTGTACAAAATATTTGTGTACAATATTTTTTTTCAGGATTATTTGATGAATAGAAAGTTCAAAAGAACAGTGTTTATCTGAAATCTAATCTTTTGTAACATTATAAATGTCTTTACTGCCACTTTTGATTGATTTAATGCATCCTTGCTGAATAAAAGTATTAATTTCTTTAATTTCTTTTAAAAAAAATAAAAATAAAAATTCTCACTGACCCCAAACTTTTGAACGGTAGTGTATAATGCTACAGAAGCTTTGTATTTCAGATAAATGCTGTTCTTTTGAACTTTCTATTCATCAAGGAATCCTGAAAAAAAAAGTACACAACTGTTTTCAACATTGAAAATAATCATAAATGTTTATTGAGCAGCAAATCAGCATATTAGAATGATTTCTGAAGGATCATGTGACACTGAAGACTGGAGTAACGATGCTGAAAATTCAGCTTTGATCACAGGAATAAATTCCCAGGTAAAAAAGTAGTATACTTCAGTGTATTTGAAATATGAATGAAGTACATGAATTATAAAACAAGTATGCTTCTACTTGTTGTACTTTATTTAAAGAGTATTTGATTTGTACTTTTTAAAAGTATACTTCAAAAAAGATGTAATTAAGTTCAACTTAATAGTCCAAACAGTAAGTATACTAATTTATCAGTTATCAAATTATTTTTTAAATGTACTTTTTGAAAGTGTACTTTGTTGTTAATGTATTTTAAATTGTATTGAAGTTTATTTTTTTTAAGTGTATTAAATTTGATACTTATATACTTTATGATACTTTAATACTTAGAGTGGCAATTCAGTGTACTGATGGGAAGTATAGTTTTTTTGGAAATTAATTGTTAGTATACTTTTTTTAAAGTGTACTATGTTCTCACTTCATTAGAAGTGTGACTTCTGTACACTTTATACAGTACACTCTAAAATAAGTGTATTTTTAGTGGCATATCAGAGTACTCTCATAAAATATGTTAAAATACAAAAATGTATAGTGGTAATTTAGTGTACTTTTACACAACTCTCACGAGTCAAGAACCGGTTGCATCGGTTTTCGGATCACCAGTACTTCTTTCGGACAGTTCGATTCAATAAACCGGTTGAAGAAAACGGTTCACCGGTTCTTTTGTGCTCAACGTGGCGTCATTGGCAATGATTGCCCTTGATTCAAGCCTTCAGTTTACCCGCGCTCATAACACTAGCACAGAATCAGTTCAGAATCAATCACCAAAAGAATCAGTTCGGTTCAGATGCTCTGTGTGTCAGACTGCTTCACGCTGAATCACACATGCGCAGTATCATCAGCTCCTCGGTTCTCGAATCGGAGCTACAAGGCCTCTAGTAACTCAAGTCAGAGCTAGATATGCATGTGTAGTAAGTTGTTTGCCATTGTTCTGTTCCCGGCATTTCAGAGAAAGTCGACTGTTCAAGGTTCCTCCTTTTGCCAATATCTGCTTTTGTGTGTTACTTTTGTGTTAATACTAAAGATCCTTTTCTGAAATGCAATTTGTAATCTGTTGATTTAATGTACTTGAACTGAATTGTAATATAATACACTTGTAGTGTAATACCAACATTCATGCTTAAGTATAACAAAATGGGGATAAAATTACAAATGAAATGTACTTTCAATTTGTTTCTACCTTACACTATAATAACATTGCACTGAAAGTACGTGTCTATGATGTTTAGGTTGTAATTGAACTTCACTTCAAAAACATTATTATTGTCATAGTGGGACACCTTAAAAGCACTAAATATAGTTAGGAAGTGCATTTGTAGATCACTTGAAATGTTACAGAGGCATACTAAATTAACTGTTTATAGTAATTATAAGTATGATAGCAGTATGCACAAAATGTACTTAAACACAACTATAATTTGCACTGCAATGCCTTTTTAAGTGTATTTCCATTAGAATGGCAATACAATGCAATTGTACTGTAAGTGCTTAATTGCTCATGAATCTTGATTTTCATTAGTGTATTTTAGTGCACTTGAAGTTTAAAAAAAGTTGTTCCATTTTAGTATACTATTTACACTAGAAGTGTAGTCAAATAGATGTTAAGTTGAAGTTAATACATAATTGAATACACTTAACTATACTTGGATTTGACGAAAATAGTACAAAATGTAGAAAATATACTTAGTACACTTTATTAAAGTATATTTTTAATAGAATTCTATTTCACCTGGGTTACTTTGTCAAATATATTTAAATAGTACACAGTTATTTTAAATTGTAATAATATTTCACAATATTACTGTTTTTTACTGTATTTTTAATTAAATAAATGTAGCCTTGGTGAGCAGACGAAACTTCTTTTAAAAACATTAAAAATCTTAGTGGTTCCAAACTTTTGGACTGTACTGTATATAGACAAACCTCATTCCTTACTTGGCTGGGAGGGCCAAAAATAGTTTGGCTTGCTGACACTGACCCCATTAATATTGCTTCTCTTTCCCTGTTTGTTATAATCAGCAATATTTCTTTTATTCTGATTTTTAATACCTGATTTGTAACAATTTTTCACCCTTTTCACCATCACTACTTTCTTAAGTTTTCACTTTTGGGCACCCAACATGTTTGCGACGGTCTGTGTCTTTCAGGTCACCTATTTTGGACTGGCAGGGGGTCTGACTGTGAAGGAGAGTGTGTGGAGAATCATGGGAAAATTAATGACTAACCTGCTGGCAAAACAAATTAATTGGCGCAGGGTGAATGGGAAGCATGGCTTTGAACAACTTGCCATCAAAGATGTTGTTCTCAGTAAGTTTTATTTGTGTTTAATATAGTATGATTTTTCATCATTTTAGGATTTCTCGCTAACTGTTGGATGATAAGAATGATGACACTGTCATGTCTATATGCTAAATATGAAGCTGGAACCAGTATATGGTTAACTTAGTGTAGTGTAAAGGCAGAAAAAGATGGAAAATAATGTCCAAAGATTTTTCTATATAATTTAAGCTTTATAAACAGATGTACAAAACATGTGGAGGACAGAAAAGAGGCTGTGGTGGTGTACTATGTTTTTTACTGTAAGTGAAATAAAGCCTTTACAAGTAAGAAATCAGTAAGTAATCAGGGCCCGTTTGCATGAAAGCCCGTAACTTATGAAAACCCTTAGTTATAAGGTTAAGGTCCTTAATCACATCACCTGTTTAATGAGCTTAAACAAACAGAAAAGTGATATTGTCCAAGTGTTTTACACAACTACAGTTAATAAAAATTCTTACCAATAAGCTAAAACAAAGATTGTCTGTATGAATGAATGCAGTAAATGTACATGATGGAGGATGAAATGATAGTGAGACTGTGTTCCTAATTCATTCAGCATTTTCATGTCAAAATTATTATTTTTAATTTTTACATATTACATTTTGAATACTCTGTTACTCAATTAGCTGTAAACTTTACCCATTCATAGGCTGTGATACTTGCATTAAGTAGTGACCATGCAGGGTGACAAAACTTTTAAAAGGTTTAATAGGTAAAATGTTTCATTTTTTTAAATATGAAATGTTGTATTTGTTTAAAATTAAATCTAAAATCAACATAATAAAGTCAGCAAAAAGTGAAGGGGTCTGAATACGTACTAAAATGAGTGTATAACACCATAAATTCCTAGGGTTTTTTTCTTCCATTTTCTTCCTAGCAAACTTGTGCCACATACAGTATACCTGACTGACGAATTCTAATTGTTCTTTTTTGCTTTCTTTTTTTATTTAAAGAATCTATCCGACAAAATGGACAAACTGCCAGTGCTCTGGATGGAGAAATTGAGAAATATATAAAAAGATGGCTGCAGCCGGTATCTGATAGGGATGGGGGAAGAAGGGAGCGGGCCCTAAAACATACAAATTCTTCCTAAGGTATGTTTCAAATGTTGTTACCATTTACTATTATTAAGATGTATTTTGGACTAACCATGTGTCTTTGTGTGTCCCCTCTTTATCTCTTTCTCTCTATCATTTTGTACCTCTTTTAGGATATGCTTGAGGTCCTGAGAGTTCATCAAATTTCTCTGTTTTGATGCATTTGTTCCTGTCACTTTTTCAATATCTATTCAAATAAATTCTCATATCTCTTATATTAACGTTATGTCATTTTCACTTTTCACTAATTTGTTTAAGCATAGTCCCCTTCTGTCATATGTTCAGTGTTATAAAAGAATCATTCTCAGAGCCAGTACAACACCTACTGTACAAAAGTGTGACACTTAAAGCCTTTGAAAAAACTTCCATTCTGCAGTTCAACGTTTGAAATGAAAAATATTTGCGTATATATATATATATATATATATATATATATATATATATATATATATATATATGTATGTATGTATGTATATGTATATATATATATATATATATATATATATATATATATATATTTATGTATGTATGTATATATAATATATTTGTCTGTAATAATACATTTTAGTTGTGTTAACCAATTAATTAAAAAAGCTACTTATCTTAATACTTATCTACGTATTTATTTATTTAGCATTTAGCAAACAAGGTAATATAGCTTTGGTAAAATGTATTTTGTAGTTCATATTAATTAAATGTGTATTTCATATACATTTCCTTTGGAACCCAGACTTGCGCCAGGACCGGCTAATTGTACAATTTATGCTGGCATGATTGTGGCCCTATTCCGGCAGTGTCGGCTCAGTTTCGGCACCCGGACTCGCGCCAGTGTACTCAGGCCGATTCTGGCGCGTCATTCATTCCCGTGTTTCACAAGAGTCCGGCAACCGCATCTGGGCCGAGTTATTTCTTCTGGCTTGCCGGTTCTGGGCCATTATTGGCCCACATCTTTTTGGCTACCTGGGTAAAGTTTTATGTTAATATTTTTTGCGGTGATTTCAATATAAGTAAAACTGAAATGAGGATGCTTTGTGGTTGAAAACACTGTATGTCCAGCCGTTTTATACCTATACATGACAACTTTTCTATCAAGTCAAACTTTGAGGTTGATCAACATGCAAGGAAACATGTTTGTTTTATATATATATATAAAACAAACAAACAACTTGTCTCTGAGGTGTGGCCATCTGTGTCCTTCTGGCGTGATGAGGCCCTGCTCGAGTGGAGTTTGGAACTCAGACCTGCTGCCAAATACTGAATACATCAAAAACTGCAGATAGGATGTAAGTAAGATATTAACTTATAATAGCTTTGTTTTTCATGCTACTAAAATAACAGTGTCTTTATTTTCTGATGTGTAAAAACCAATTAACTTATTCATAAATGGTTCTTGACTTGGCATGCATGATACAACATTTAATGTATTCTTTTAATCGATATTAATCATTACAATATCATGATCAACAATCAGTTTTTTTGTTTATTATTATTATTATTATTATTTCAGCCCTACTCTATAATGATTGAATTCCATTTTTTTTTCATATGTAATTTGATTTACTTTGTGTAAACTATTTTGATTTGGTTAAATGTAACTATTTGACGGAAAGTTTGGTAATCATAAGAATTGCCCTTTAAACAGGAAAATTTGCCCTTGACAATCAATAACCTAATTTGGACTTTTAAATGGCACCTGTTTTCACCAGGTCTTCGTTTTGTTTTGGTTGACAAATTCGATATTAAAAAAAGAGAAAGTTTCAAATACTCTTTTTTTTTTTTTTTTAAAAAGTGTATGTACATATTACTTCTATATACAGTCCGTACGGAAAGTATTCAGACCCCCTTAAATTTTTCACTCTTTGTTATATTGCAGCCATTTGCTAAAATCATTTAAGTTCATTTTTTTTCCTCATTAATGTACACACAGCACCCCATATTGACAGAAAAACACAGAATTGTTGACATTTTTGCAGATTTATTAAAAAAGAAAAACTGAAATGTCACATGGTCCTAAGTATTCAGACCCTTTGCTCAGTATTTAGTAGAAGCACCCTTTTGATCTAATACAGCCATGAGTCTTTTTGGGAAAGTGGCAACAAGTTTTTCACACCTGGATTTGGGGATCCTCTGCCATTCCTCCTTGCAGATCCTCTCCAGTTCTGTCAGGTTGGATGGTAAACGTTGGTGGACAGCCATTTTTAGGTCTCTCCAGAGATGCTCAATTGGGTTTAAGTCGGGGCTCTGGCTGGGCCATTCAAGAACAGTCACAGAGTTGTTGTGAAGCCACTCCTTCGTTATTTTAGCTGTGTGCTTAGGGTCATTGTCTTGTTGGAAGGTAAACCTTCGGCCCAGTCTGAGGTCCTGAGCATTCTGGAGAAGGTTTTCGTCCAGGATATCCCTGTACTTGGCCGCAATCATCTTTCCCTCGATTGCAACCAGTCGTCCTGTCCCTGCAGCTGAAAAACACCCCCACAGCATGATGCTGCCACCACCATGCTTCACTGTTGGGACTGTATTGGACAGGTGATGAGCAGTGCCTGGTTTTCTCCACACATACCGCTTAGAATTAAGGCCAAAAAGTTCTATCTTGGTCTCATCAGACCAGAGAATCTTATTTCTCGCCAGCTCTAGGAAGGGTTCTGGTCGTCCCAAACGTCTTCCATTTAAGGATTATGGAGGCCACTGTGCTCTTAGGAACCTTAAATGCAGCAGAAAATTTTTTGTAACCTTGGCCAGATCTGTGCCTTGCCACAATTCTGTCTCTGAGCTCTTCAGGCAGTTCCTTTGACCTCATGATTCTCATTTGCTCTGACATGCACTGTGAGCTGTAAGGTCTTATATAGACAGGTGTGTGGCTTTCCTAATCAAGTCCAATCAGTATAATCAAACACAGCTGGACTCAAATGAAGGTGTAGAACCATCTCAAGGATGATCAGAAGAAATGGACAGCACCTGAGTTAAATATATGAGTGTCACAGCAAAGGGTCTGAATACTTAGGACCATGTGATATTTCAGTTTTTCTTTTTTAATAAATCTGCAAAATTGTCAACAATTCTGTGTTTTTCTGTCAATATGGGGTGCTGTGTGTACATTGAGGAAAAAAAGTAACTTAAATGATTTTAGCAAATGGCTGAAATATAACAAAGAGTGAAAAATTTAAGGGGGTCTGAATACTTTCCGTACCCACTGTAAGTATTACATTAATACATGATTAACTGTTATAATGATTTAATCATTAACTGTTATAATTATTTAATGTTATGTAATTAATTACTGCATTAATTTAGTCACTCTCCGCTGGAGCCTATCCCAGTTTCTATTTAATTTAGTACACAGTTCTAATGGATTACTTGTTGAAATAAGATTTCAATTAAATGTTTGTTTATAAAAAAAAATAAAGTAAGAGAGAGAAAATATTACTCTTAGTACAACTAGTAATTTAATTTTAAAATTAAAATTGTTTAATGGTCTAATTTATGTTTATCATGCTTGGTAGCATTAAGATCAGAGCACCATTAATTTATGATAGGGAGGTGGTGATAAATCACATCAGACTTAATGATTATTTAAATTAATTTTATATATTTCATGAAAGAAAACGCAAAGCAAAATGTATTAAAAATGTATTAAAATGAACATGAACTTGACTAATTTAAAAAAAAAATTAAACAAGTAAAATACTGAAGATTTATGTAAATTGTAAATTTAAAATTAACATGAACTTGAGTAAACTTATTTAAAAAAAAATGAAACTATTAAAAAAAATAGAACCACAACAAAAACTACAACAACAACAAAAAAGTCTAAATTATTCAAAAATTTCATCCTCCATGGCATCCCCCAACTGCTCAATAAATTGCACAATATATTTATTGTGAGTCAATTTTAATGTTATGGGGAGCTCATCAGCACCAATGTCCATTGATAGATCTGCTGGGACACTGTACTCCTCATAGGTGTCGGAGAGCAGCACCATGGCACCTCCATCTTCCGCCGAGACACCTACAATGGTGACCACCTCCTCGACAGTTTGAGCTTCAGCCTTCTGAAATGTAACAATATAAACAAGTCTCAGTAAAGGCGTTATATAACAATAGACATGAACACTATTAATGTTAGTTGACTACATAAGTTAACATGATCTAACAATGAAAATACTATTCTTCATTAATGCTTAGTTCAACATTTACTAAAACACTATCAAACTGAAAGTTGTGGAACTGTTGTATTTTGTTGATTAACATCTGTAACAAATATTAATAAGTACTGTAACAAATGTGTTGCTCATTGTTAATGTATAGTCAATTCATTAACATTAATAGGGCCTTATTCTATAGTGTTACCAATATTATGAAAATACCAATGGATGTATAAAAAGTTCAAAAATGTATATCCCCTTGGTACACAACTCACAAGTGTAGAAAGATGAAGGAAAAATCAATTAGAGAATAATTTGGCTACATGATGATAATGTATGTTGTGTACCTCCACAGTTGTATAGCTCGAGGAATTAAATTTGGCAGCAGGTCTGAGTGTTGCCTTGAGATGGGAAATCTCAACCTGATCTCCCAAACTCATCTCAAGCAGGGCCTCATCACGCCAGAGGGAGACCTCGAAGCACTTCTGGCCACACCTCAGAGACAGGTCTCTGATGGGGACCTCCCCGTCGGTCACCCGTGTCATCCTGATTACCTGCAACTACATTATCACAATGGTAGGACTGTTGTTAAATCACTGCAAGTAAATACAATAACAGGTGCTTAGACATAACTTATATAACATTGGCTGGGAATCTGAATAAAATGTGTCTTTAATCAAAATTTTTAACAATGAAAGCAAATGAGCAAAAATGTGTGGTTATAGAATTTTCATTTTGAGGAAAACAAAGTTGAATTTAATTATTTAATGAAAATGTATTAGCTTAATTCACTCACTTTTTCTATTTCTCCTTTCAGGGAGATGAATCCTCCCCTTGTGAACAGGTTGTCCTCTTCCCCTGTCACGAGGGCTGTTGGAGGACTGAGGAGATCTTCCGCCTTTTTCTCTGCTGCCTCTGGCACGGTGAAAGGTGCTGTTTTAAATTTCTTTGCACCAGGGCCAAGAAAAATACACTACCGTCCGAATTTTAATGACAAGGTGTGATTTTTTTTTTTATAATATAGGCCTCCCCCTTCTCAAAAAGTGGGGTGCCTCCATCAACTGGCGCTATAAATGCTCTGTCACCATTGGTGAGAGCACTTATAGTGGTCATTTTAAATTACATTTACATTTATTCATTTGGCAGACGCTTTTATCCAAAGCGACTTACAAGTGAGGAATACAACAAGCGAGTCGTCATGACGAGGCAAATAGACAAGAAGTGCTCATAATACAAGTTATAGGCAGTGCTCAGATTATCCTAAGCTACAATAGAGAGGACCAAATTCTTTCAGAATATATTTTTATTATATTGAAATTTCCCACTAAACAATTGTTAATATATCTTAATTTGAGGTAATAATTACTTCAGAAAACACTTTCCTGTCAGAAAACTTCCTCTCAGACCAAATCCTGTCAGAATATATTTTTATTATATTGAAATTTCCCACTAAACAATTGTTAATATAACTTTATTTGAGGTACAAATTACTTCAGAAAACACTTTCCTGTCAAAAACCTTCCTCTCAGACCAAATACTGTCAGAATATTTTATAATTACTTCATAACTTTTTTTAAAAATAATTAATGTAATTCAAAATAAGTAAAAAAATACTTAAGAAAATACACTTTCCTGTCAGAAAGACTACTCTCAGATTAAATTCTCATTAATTGTAAAACATATATCAGCCTGTCTTGTCACTTTCATACAGAACTTATCACTAATTTAATTGGAAGAATTTTAATAGTGTAGCTGTAACTTTTACACAGTTTGTAGAAAAGTAAAAATTCTCACCTCATCTGTGTGTTGTTGCTGCTGAATGATGAAATGAGTGGGTGTCAGTGGTCTTGAACTTGGCAGCAGTCCAATCAGAAGATATCACCAAGGCACATGATGACTACATAGTAACCTTTTGGCCAATTATTATTTTCCCCCTTCTCTACCTCTTCCCCTCCCACTTCCCTTCTAGCATCTTTATCCCTCCCCCGCCCCTATGTCCTCCCTCTGTCCCTCCCCCGCCCCAGGTTTAACTGTAACTGTATTGTGAGGGGCCAAATGTCCTTACTTACATAGTGAAATATTATGAATAGTTAAAGGCTTATAAATGGGCCAAAACACGTTTTTGTTGGGTATGTTTAGGGGATTGGGTTAAGTGATAGTAAACATCATTAACCTGATATAAAAGTCGATGAAAGTCTATCAAATGTGTACAATTAGTGAAACAAAGATGTCTGTGAGCTCTTTATATAACTACAATGTAGGTAGGTCTAAATCAGAGTGATCACTTATATCAATGTTATATACATTTGTGCTCAAAATTATTCATACCCTTTTATTTAATACTTTTTGCAACCTCCATTTCCCAAGATAACAGCTCTGAGTCGTCTTCTATAATGCCTGATGAGTTTGGAGAACACCTGACGAGAGATCAGAGACCATTCCTTCATGCAGAATCTCTCCAGATTCTTCAGATTCCAGCTCCATGCTGGTGATTCTCGTCTTCAGTTCACTCCACTCATTTTCTTTAGGGTTCAGGTCAGGGGACTGGGATGGCCATGGCAGAAGCTTCATTTTGTACTTAGTGACCAATTTTGTGTTGGTTTTGATGTTTGTTTTGGATCATTGCCCTGATGGAAGATCCAACCATGGCCCATTATATGACTTCTAACAGGGACAATCAGGTTTGATTTTTTTTTTTTTTTAATCTGTTGGTATTTGATAGAATTCATGATGCCATGTATCTGAACGCACATTTAGGTCTACGCATGCGCATTAGCTTGATCCAGCCTAAAAATAGTGTTTTTTTGTTTTGTTTTTTGTGTGTGTGTGTGTGTCATGATTCCAGCATTTGGAAAAATAATTTGAGTTATCAGATTTCATTAGTGATTTCAAAATATGAAATTTAATCGAAAGCTTTCGATTAAATTTAATATTTTGAAATCACTAATCACAAGAATTTGATGTTTCCCCATTCAAAGAGATAGGAGTTGCACTTCAGGCACAAAACCATCTTATGGAATAATTCAGATATTAAAATTGGAAATAGATCAGTCTTCTTTGACAGATGGCTTAATAAAAACATAATTATATGTCTGATGAAAGCTTTCCTTTCCAATGAGTCTTGCTCAAAACTACTTTCACAGTTATGTTTGGGAGGTGTTTCGCTTTTAAGTAGAGAATGTAATAATACATTTATTCATCAACTTTCTCAATCTCGAAACCCAGTTTCTTGGGGTTTTTTGGGGTTCTAAAATAGAAAACATTCAGTGGAGGAAAACATAGTTATTACCATATAAATACTGTATACCCAATAGAGTGAAAGAAGTGCATTTTAAAATGTTGCATAATATAAACCCTTGTAATGCTCTTGTCAATTTTGTGATGTAGCTTGATATATGCTTGATATAAAAAAAGAAAGTGAAGATATTTCTCATTTATTTCTCTCATGTAATGTTTCATTACTTTTCTGGAAAGATGTGAGTTCCTATTGTTTTTCTAAAGTTAATATGAACTGTAATTTACACATGTTGTTTGCTTTTTTGAAAACCAAAACAAAGTTTTGATATTGCAGCTAACTTGTCTTGTTCTGTTCTTCTACAGTACAACCTGATGGATATTTATGGATATTTATTGAAATGAAATTTTTTTAATTAAAATAAGTTATTTTAATATATAAATGCATTTATTTTTAATTAATTGTATTCATTAAAATAATGTATTGAAATGAAATTATTGTAAATGAATTTTATGTAATGAACTTATTTTAATTGTTTTGAACTTGTTTTAATTCAATTGTATTTATTATAATGTTTTTAAATCTATTTTAATAAATTTTATTAATATTTAATTGAAATTATTTAATTGTATTTATGTATTGAAATTAACAGTTTTTTAATAAACCAAATATTACCGTTAAATAATGAATTCATAATTCATTTTATGCACTAGTATGAGCACATTCATTTTATGCACTACGAGTTGTATTTATTATAATAATGGATGTATTGAAATGAACTTTTTTTCCCATTTTATTATTGTTGGTATTCTTTAGTGATGTATTAATTAAATGTTTATAAAATGAGGGGAAAATTAAGGGAAAAGTAATAGAATTTTAAACCTACACAATTTAGATGACCGTTATCAGCTTTTCGGCACGTGATTGATTATAACCAATGAGACTGCGGGATCTTTGCGTTACGTAGGAAATCCGGTTCTCTCGCTCATGATCTCGCTTCTGTCAGGTAAGTTAAGCAGTTGTCTTTTTTTTAAATTCGCAAAAATCATCAAAATATTGGTGAATTGATTTATTTTATATAAAAACATACCCATTTTAGCTTGAACATGAGTATTACTTGTTGCGGTTCAAACTATAAAGCGGCGACTAGCCACTAATGTTACCGTTATTCTCTGAGGTAACGTTAATCTGAGGTAATTTAACTAAAATTTTTATCTTTTGAAACTTAAATGTTAACTAATCGACTGGGATAAGTGTTCATTCCTTTTGTTACCAATTTTTATTTATTATTGCTATGAAAGGATGTTGGTTAAAGGGCCGAGCTATGGATATAAAGTCCGAGCAAGTCGATGAACGTACATATAGCTAATAAACATGTCTTAGTTACAAACGGACAGCTTCACAAAAAACACAATGTATTTACATGTATGTTTTTTGCTTTACATCATTACAAAAGTTAAGTTACTTTGAAAGGCTTGGCTGTGAGCGCGCAAGCTCTCTTTCACACGCGCTGTCGCGTGCACTGCACCGTCTGAGAGAGAAGAAGACTACACGCTGACATTTTCCCCTTCTTTTTACACTTCTGAAAACAGGTCATTTCTTCTATTATGTAAGTACTCTTTTTGATTCACACACTTATCTAATATATAATATAGATGATTGTTGGTGATTGATTATTTTTCTTCCTTTTTGTTTTTCTCTCAACAGCAGCCAACATCCAGCGAACCCAAAGGCTCTTTTAAAAATCCTAATTTGAGTTGTAATTTCCTAAAACATACTTTAGTGTTAGGAAATAGTTTTTGTTAACATAACTCAACCTGTCTGCACAACATTTGTATCTGAGAATTAAGTTTTATTTTCTTTATTATTCTGAAATGTTTTAGAAGTGAGCCTTTTAAGAGTTCTGTATCTGTAATCAGGATTAAGATATGCAACATGGCAGTTTCTGTTTAATATTTTTGTTCAAATTGAACCTGCTCTGTTATAGAGCTCTCCTTGAGTAATGGCATATCTGTTTTAAGGTACTAATGTTGCATTTCATTAAGTTACAGGTTTTCAAAGGGAATATTTGTGCAGAGGTCTGCCCCTACAGTAGATATCTGAAAATCTCAATTCAAATAAAAGTCTTTTAAAAGTCTTTTGCTTTCGTTTTATGTGCACATCAGTTTTTTTTAACAAAAATTCTTTATTCTCTGTGTGCTATGGACTGTTTGATACTTAAAGTATTACAGTGTTGATACTTTAAGCTTCAATGTGCTATTCAACAAGCTGCTGCACAAAACACTGATAAGTAGATGTCTTGGCCAAAGTCTCTGGACTCTGAGACTGGATTAATGGTTGTCCTGAGATGTGCCATTTCATACTCTGAGAACGGAGAATCAACCTGAGGGACCACCACACCAGTGTTCTCCTCCAGTGGGTAAG
Source organism: Megalobrama amblycephala (assembly GCF_018812025.1). Lineage (NCBI taxonomy): Eukaryota > Metazoa > Chordata > Actinopteri > Cypriniformes > Xenocyprididae > Megalobrama > Megalobrama amblycephala. The sequence continues at coordinate 2,720 of NW_025953458.1, read as the reverse complement.
TCTCATCTTGAAGCAAAATGTTTTTTTTAATTCACTACTATCATACCTCAGTGTTTAATTAAACATCGACTGCATGCTGTGCAATTCCCATTTCCCACAACTGATTGGGGGAAAGATTTTGTTCCGTGCGGATTGAATGGTCATTCCATGCCTCTGTAAAAGTATCCAGTCTCTTTGGAGGCGTGGAAGACAGACATAATGGGCACAGAAGAGGTGAATGGAATTGGAATTGGATGGAAGCAGAGAGCCACTGTCTTCCAAACCAAGTAGAATGTCATAATACACGTTTGAAACGGACATCCTAAAAGCTAGACAAAAACCTTTTATAAATAAATAATAATAAAAAAGTTAATTACCCATCCTAAAAAACAAAACAAAAACAAAAAAACTACCTTTGATTATGAATGCTTTTGCCTGAAATGAAGCTTCCCCTGCCGCAGCCTTTAACTGTGAACATCCACCTCGCAATGTCCACATTTTCTACTCCTTGGTCTGCTCTTACCCTACATGTTAAGACAGACAGTAAGAAAACGACAAAAACAGTAAAGTTAAGCAAGTTTAAAGAGTTCAAGTTTTAAATGTTTGATCAAATGTTTGATGAGCGTTTTAAGACTATGCTGTCTATCTGTCTGTCTATGTAGATAGATGTACTCAAATGTACATGCATACCGTGAGGGAACTCCTTGCTTTCCTACTGCCTCGAGGAAGAAACCTAGAGCAGTCTCTGCCCTGTTGTTGGTTGCAGCCCTCAGATATATGACCTGATGAATAACGCGTTTTGTAAAGTTATTGGCATCTACAAAATTGTATGACAACATATTTACACAATTATTTAATGACAGTATAGACTCAATTTATCACTAACCTTTCTTGAGTAGCCATCTATGCCCCCAAATATTACTAAGCTATATCTGAATATAAAAAAATAATATCTTATCCAAACAGGTACCTAAATAGTTCTGAAAACAGAATAAATATCTTGCTGTACAAGTAACATCTACAAAAATAATTTAACGTTCCTAATCAGCTTGTGGTTAGTGTCCAAATGCACGAGGGACAGAGGTACCTGGACTGAATAGGATCTTCTCACAACATGTCCAAGTTGTGATATTCTAGCGAGAACTCCAGCTGAATCCACTCTATTCATAGAGTCCCAGACTCTGCTCCATTGGACTCGATGACCAAGAGCTTTCAAGTGTCCTCTCATCATTCTGTAACCGGAGTTTTGATTGTAACCACAAGATTGTCTAGCTCTTCGTCCGTCAGGTGACTGTATGTTCCCCTCACTGTAATGCCAAACTTGTGCATTCTTCGTTCCACGGTTCGTGTTGACATACCAAGCAGTTTAGAAATGCAAGGTACAGTCAGACCCAGTTCAATTAAATGTCTGAGGTGCTGCTCAGACACAATTAGTTTGGGACGTCCCGTTGGTCCAGCAATTTCACTCACAACAACTGAAGAGGTACGTCTCGTGTCCAGTCGGTTAGAAAGCACAGAACACAGGTGCAAATAAAATATAAATAGTTCAGGTCCAGAGGCAAGCGCTGCATGGCTTCCTGTAATCGCGACAACAGTCGCTCTAAAAGCAGCCTTGACACTGCCTGCGAATATACACAAAATATTAAGTAACATTATCAAACCAAATTTCAGCGAGCAGTCAATGCACCTATAATATGTCACATTTAACCCATTAACAATATGTTTATGTTCAATTACCTGAGATTGGCCGACATTTGCCAGCTGACGCTGATTATTCATCTTCACACACCTGTACGAATTAGCCACAGCCGCCACGAATCGCACCGGAGTGACATCAAATTCCCTCTTCGATTGATTGGCTAGAGGAGGAGCTGTCAATCTAGAACTAGTGGACCAATGGTGGCGCTTAAGCCCGGCCTAATTTACATGAAACTCGAACTGCAACATTTGGAAACGCAAGAGCAAAACGTAGAAAGAAGAGCAAAGAGAAAAACAGCACAAGCGTACAAAAGAGTAAAATATGAGCAGAAAATGTAAGAGAGCAGAAAGAAAAGAGTAATAAACGGAAGAAAAAACAACTTTTAAGAACACAAACACAAGTTTAAGATTTGTGCAATATCATTTTTAATGTGTTTAAAGTGTTTTTATTCGTGCTTGTTATTTTTTTAAATGTGCTTTTGATTTTTCAATTTACGCTTATTATATTTTGATCTGTGACCATGTTCTTTGCCACTCCGATCATTTTGCATTATTTTTTTAAGTTTGCGCTATATATTTTTACATGTGTTTTTACATTTTTGATTTATGCTTATTATTTTTTGATCCGTGACTTCAATACTATTGGCGGGAATCTGATCCCATAGGAAGGGGCTGATCATCACAAATATTTCACAGCCTTAATATAGGAGGCGGAAAGAAACAGTCATGTAGTGGTGTTCGATCTTCAAAGACATAATGTGTTTCGGAGTGCGGAAAAAGACAGGTAATTGACAAAATGTTGAAATTAGTAAATGTTTTTTAAATTAATGTAATTATTATTTTTGTTATGATGGTTTGTCTGAGAAAAAACTAATGTAAACTAATGGTGAAGTTGACGTAATTGTGAGCACAGCATCCTTGCTGAGATGTGTGCGTCAGCTTAACTTTGTATTTGACGAGTCCTCTCGTGATGTTGTGAATGATGTGACTGTAAGGCCCGCCCAATCAGCCCAACAGCGGTTTTCCACAGGACGGGGAAGGTT
>NW_025953457.1:38933-60253 GCF_018812025.1 Megalobrama amblycephala | reverse complement strand
CAAAAGTTATAACAAAATTTACAAAAATGCTAATAACTTTTGTCTATGTTAACCGATTGGAATGAATCTGGTCTCAGTAGATTCTGTGGGTCATGCTGAGAAAATAGATATCAAGTTGCCATAGTTAGCTGAACTTCCTGTCCGCTGTATTGTTTTTCTTTAAAAACCTACTTTTTCGAACTCCTCCTAGACCGTTGCTCCGATTTTCACCAAAATCGAACCGTATCATCTTCAGACAATGTCAACAAAAAGTTATGGATTTCAAGTCGATAAGTCAAACCGTTTTCGTATACCAGCGCAACGAATTTGAGGCATGATGCAAAAACGACTCTTGAAGCTGTATCTCTGCAATGCTTTATCATATTCAGACCAAACTTGGTACGTGTAATCACAATCATGACCTGAGGCACCATACAGTGTTTCGGCGCAGCGCCACCTACTGGAGTGGAGATATGAAAAATGGCTTTTTTTGCTTATAACTTCTGAAGGGTTTGACCAAAATTCATAAATTTGATATGGGTCATCAGGACAATGCCCTGAAGGAGCCTGAGAGGTTCCAGACCAGCGCCACCTTGTGGTCAAAAGTTATAACAAAATTGACAAAATGCTAATAACTTTTTTTTCTAATTGCTCACTGCTGCTGTTGGTCTGATGCTCCCAGCAATGTTGGCTGGCTTCTTGTGCCGTTTTTGTGCTTGGCCCCGTAATTGCTGCTTGCAGCTATATTTAGGGGCCAAGCACCGAAGGTGCTTAGGCACCTATTGTTATTGTTGGCGTTCCGTACGCTTATTATTATTCTTCTTCTTCTTCCGCTCTTGAAGTCTATGGCAGCCCATAGAACCGCTTGCGGGAAAGTTGTGAAATTTGGCACACAGTTAGAGGACAGAATTACCTTTGTCCATAGCAAATTTGGAGTCTCTAACTCAATCCCTCTAGCGCCACCAGCTGTCCAAAGTTGCACTTATGTTTATGCTAATAACTTTTGAACCATAAGGGCTAGAAACAAAATTCTTTTTTCCTATGATTCCTTGGGTCAAGACGAATCGATTGCATCATATGACGTCATTTTCCGTCATGAAAATTTTTCCGCCATTTTGAATTTTCTGAAAAACCTACTTTTTCGAACTCCTCCTAGGCCGTTAGTCCGATTTTCATGAAAATTAAACCAGATCATCTTCAGACCATGGTGACAAAAAGTTATGGAATTCAAGTCGATTGCTCAAACCGTTTTCGAAAAACACACGAACGAATTGTACGTAGCGCTTGCGAAAATAGAAGTAAGGCTGTATCTCTGCAACACTTTATCATATTCAGACCAAACTTGATACATGTCTTCACAAGCATGACCTGAGGCACCATGCAGTGTTTCGGCTCAGCGCCACCTACTGGTGCGGAGATATGAAAAATGGATATTTTTGCTTATAACTTCTGATGGGTTTGTCCAAAAATCATAAATTTGGTCTTGTTGGATTCGGGGTATCATACCGAGTCAAATGATATCCAATTTTCCCATATCGGACATTTTGGCCGTCGGCTATTTTGAATTTCGTGCTAAAATGCTGTATTTTACGAACGCATTAGCGTATCGTTACGAAACTCGGTATGGGTCCCCAGCACAATACCCTGAAGGAGCCTGAGAAGTTTCAGCACTGCGTCACCTTGTGGTCAAAAGTTATAACAAAATTTACAGAAATGCTAATAACTTTTGAGTATATTAACCGATTGTAATGAAACTGTTTTCAGTAGATTCCTTGGGTCATGCTGAGAACATAGATATCAAACTTTCCATAGTCAGCTGAACTTCCTGTCCGCTGTATTGTTTTTCTTTAAAAACCTACTTTTTCGAACTCCTCCTAGACCGTTGCTCCGATTTTCACCAAAATCGAACCGTATCATCTTCAGACCATGCTGACAAAAAGTTATGGATTTCAAGTCGATAAGTCAAACCGTTTTCGCATACCAGAGCAACGAATTTGAGGCATGATGCAAAAATGACTCTTGAAGCTGTATCTCTGCTATGCTTTATCATATTCAGACCAAACTTGGTATGTGTCATCACAAGCATGACCTGAGGCATCATACAATGTTTCAGCACAGCGCCACCTACTGGAGTGGAGATATGAAAAATGGCTGTTTTTGCTTATAACTTCTGATGGGTTTGACCAAAATTCATAAATTTGGTATGGTTCATCAGGACAATGCCCTGAAGGAGCCTGAGAAGTTTCGGACCAGCACCACCTTGTGGTCAAAAGTTATAACAAAATTTACAAAAATGCTAATAACTTTTGTCTATATTAACCAATTGTAATGAAACTGGTCTCAGTAGATTCCTTGGGTCATGCTGAGAACAAAGATATCAAATTTGCCATAGTCAGCTGAAATTCCTGTCCGCCATATTGTTTTACTTTAAAAACCTACTTTTTCGAACTCCTCCTAGACCGTTGCTCCGATTTTCACCAAAATTGAACCGTATCATCTTCAGACCATGCCGACAAAAAGTTATGGATTTCAAGTTGATAAGTCAAACCGTTTTCGTATACCAGAGCAAAACATTTGAGATATGATGCAAAAATGACTCTTGAAGCTGTATCTCTGCAATGCTTTATCATATTCAGACCAAACTTGGTACGTGTCATCACAAGCATGACCTGAGGCATCATACAGTGTTTCGGCGCAGCGCCACCTACTGGAGTGGAGATATGAATAATGGCTATTTTTGCTTATAACTTCTGATGGGTTTGACCAAAATTCATAAATTTGGTATGGGTCATCAGGACAATGCCCTGAAGGAGCCTGAGAAGTTTCGGACCAGCGCCACCTTGTGGTCAAAAGTTATAACAAAATTGACAAAAATGCTAATAACTTTTTTTTCTAATTGCTCACTGCTGCTGTTGGTCTGATGCTCCCAGCCATGTTGGCTGGCTTCTTCTGCCGTTTTTGTGCTTGGCCCCGTAATTGCTGCTTGCAGCTATATTTATTGTTAGTTTTCTTATTATTATTATTCTTCCGCTCTTGAAGTCTATGGCAACCCATAGAACCGTATGGTAAAAAGTTATGAAATTTGGCACATTGATAGAGGACAGTCTGAACTGTGTCCATAGCCAATTTGGTGTCTCTAACTCAATCCCTTTAGCGCCACCAGCTGTCCAAATTTGCACTTCTGTTTATGCTAATAACTTTTGAACCGTAAGGGCTAGAAACAAAATTCTTTTGTCCTCTGATTCCTTGGCTCATGCCGATTGCACCATATGACGTGATTTTCCGTCATGAAAATTTTCCCGCCCTTTTGATTTTTCTGAAAAACCTACTTTTTCGAACTGCTCCTAGACCGTTACTCCGATTATCACCAAAATTGAACTAGATCATCTTCAGACCATGACTGCAAAAACTTCTCAAAAGCTTTTTGATAGATCGAACCTTTCTCGAATAGGGCACAAATGAATTCGATGAAGAGCTCGCAAAATCAGTCTTGAGGCTATATCTCCAAAACGATTTATGGTATTCTGACCAAACTTCATACAAGTCATCACAAGCATCACTTGAGGCAACATGCAGTGTTTCAACGCAGTGCCACCTACTGGTCTGGAGATACAAAAAATCAATTTTTTTGCTAATAACTTCTGAATGGTTTGTCCATAAATCATAAATATGGTCACGTCAGATTCAGGGTATCATGCCAAATCGAATGATAACCATTATTACCATATCAGCCATTTTGGCCGTCGGCCATTTTGAATTTTGTGCTAAAATGCTGTATTTTATGAACGCATCAGCGTATCGTCACAAAACTCGGTATGGGTCATCAGCATGATGCCTTGAACCAGCCTGAGAAGTTTCGCACCAGCGCCACCTAGTGGTAAAATCAAATATTCAAATGCTTATCACTTTGACTGTGGTCGACTTTTTTTCAAAAGAGTCATGTCCTTAGACTCCCGAATCCCTGCTGAGTCCAACGATACCAAACATGTTAGGTTTCGAAATATGGTTTGTCCGCCATGTTGAATTTTGCGAAAAACCTACTTTTTCGAACTTGTCCTAGACGCTTCATTTGATTGTCATGAAAATCAAACCAGATCATCTTCAGTCCATTCTGGCAAAAAAGTTATCAAAAGCTTTTCGGTAAATCAAACCATTCTCAAATAACACGCAAATTATTTTAACGTAGAGCACCCAATTTGGACTCATGGCTGTATCTCTGCAATGCTTTATCATATTCAGACCAAAGTTCATACATATCATCCCAAGCAAGACCAGAGCCTACATGCTGAGTTTTGGCGCAGCGCCACCTACTGGTTTGGATATACAAAAAATGGTTATTTTTGCTTGCAGCTTCAGATAGGTTTGTCCAAAAATCATAACTTTGGTCTTGTTAGATTAGGGGCATCATGCCGAGTCGAATGATAACCATTATTACCATATCAGCCATTTTGGTCGTCGGCCATTTTTAATTTTGTGCTAAAATGCTGTATTTTACGAACACATTAGCATATCATCACAAAACTCAATATGGGTCATCAGTACGATGCCCTGAACGAGCCTGAGAAGTTTCGCACCAGCGCCACCTAGTGGTAAAATCAAATATTCAAATGCTTATCGCTATGAGTGTGGTCGACTTATTTTCAAAATAGTCATGATCTTAGACTCCCGAATCCCTGCTGAGTCCAACGATACCAAACATGCTAGGTTTCGACTTATGGTCTGTCCGCCATGTTGAATTTTGCGAAAAACCTGCTTTTTCGAACTTGTCCTAGATGCTTAATTTGATTGTCATGAAAATCAGATCAGATCATCTTCAGTCCATTCTGGCAAAAATGTTATCAAAAGCTTTTCAGTAAATCAAACCATTCTCAAATAACACGCAAATTAATTTAACGCAGAGCACCCAATTTGGACTCATGGCTGTATCTCTGCAATGCTTTATCATATTCAGACGAAACCTCATACATATCATCGCAAGCAAGACCAGAGCCTACATGCTGAGTTTTGCCATAACGCCACCTACTGGTCTGGAGATACAAAAAAAGCCAATGTAGACATTGTTTTTGCTTATAGCTTCAGATAGGTTTGTCCAAAAATGATAAAGTTGGTCTTTTTCAATTCGGGGCATCATGCCGAGTCGAATGATATCCAATTTTCCCATGTCGGCCATTTTGGCCATTTTAAATTTTGTTTTAAAATGCTGTATTTTGTGAATGCATTAGTGTATTGTTGCGAAACTCTGTATGGGTCATCAGCACAAGGCCCTGAAAGAGTCCAAACCAGCACCACCTACTGTATTTTTTTCATATGCTTATAACTTTTGATCTGGTTGACTTATTTTTTCGGGAGTCATATCCTTAGTGAGTGTCATTGTCACCTCACTCTGACCAAACCAGATTCATTTGGTCACAGCGCCACCTATTGGTCGAAAGTGATAAACCAGTAAATCTTTATTACTGACTGTATATATCATTTTCCAACTCTTTTGCCTTAAATGATCGTAATAGGTCTTTAATTGCTCACTGTTGCAGTTGGCCTAATGCTCCCAGCCATGTTGGCTGGCTTGTTGTCCCTTTTTTGCTTGGCCCCGTAATTGCTGCTTGCAGCTATATTTATTATTATTCTTCTCCGAAGTGAATCGCATTTTAGAGGGCCTAAACGTGCTCGAAAACTCATGCAACTTTGCACACGCGTCAGAAGTGGTGAAGATTTACGTCTGTTATGGGTTTCGGAATTGGGCGTGGCAAAATGGCTCGATAGCGCCATCTAACGTACAGCCCCTTTCGCTACATTGCACTAGGGTTTTGAAATTCGGTACACACATTTATAGGCCCAATACCTACAAAAAAGTCTCTTGGAGCGAAATCCGAAACCGAACAGGAAATCAGATATTTTGAATTAATTCACCGTTTTTTACTTGTACTTTAACGAACTCCTCCTAGAGCTTTTATCAGATCAATGTCATTGTAACAAAGTTCGGAAGTAAGGAGGGAAGAGGACAGGGTCGGCAGGTGACTACTGGCTGTTTATTAGCACCAAAAATGATAATGTCACAAAACTGTGCAAACAGGCACAAAACAATCAACGTAACGTCAGACTTCACTCCAGCAGCAGACAGACATCCAGGAGTGGGGAAACAGCCAGTAGTCCTTCTCTCTCTCCCAGGCTCCTGTTTCTCCTGGCGTTAAATACTCTCTCCACGCCAATTGCTGAAACAAGAGACAGGTGTTTAATATTTGCGTCTAATCCACTCAGACACCGCGCGTCTCCTCCCTCTCTCTCCCGCTGCAGACTCCGCTGAACCATGCCCCCCCTGCCACATACCCCATCGCCAAACTCAGGCCGGGGAGCCGTACGGCCTGCAGATCCCCCCCCCCCCCCCCCATTTCTGGAGAGGAAATCGGCCACAGCCATCTGAACACCCGGCCGTTGGACCACCTTGAATTTAAAAGGCTGTAAAGCTAGATACCAACGGGTGATCCGCGCGTTGGTATCCTTCATGCGGTGGAGCCACTGCAGAGGGGCATGGTCCGAACAGAGGGTGAATTCCCGTCCCAGAAGATAATAGCGGAGGGTGAGGACAGCCCACCTGATGGCCAGACACTCCTTCGCCACGGTGCTGTACTTAGTCTCTCTCTTAGAGAGCTTGCGACTAATGTACAGCACCGGCCGTTCCTCACCCTCTATCTCCTGGGACAGAACAGCACCTAGCCCCCTGTCCGACGCATCAGTCTGCAACAAAAAAGGGAGAGAGAAATCAGGAGAGTGAAGCAACGGCCCGCCACACAGAGCAGCCTTTATTTGGGTAAAGGCCTGCTGACACAGCTCCGTCCACTGGACCGTATCTGGTGCCTCCTTTTTAGTAAGATCAGTCAAGGGGCTGGTGAGGTCCGAATAATTAGGCACAAACCTTCTATAATATCCCGCCAGCTCCAAGAACTGTCTCACCTCCTTTTTGGTCTTAGGGCGCGGACAGGTCGCAACTGCTGCCGTCTTATCAATTTGGGGACGCACCTGTCCATGCCCCAAGTGGAAGCCCAGATACTTTACTTCCACGCGCCCAATTGCACACTTCTTCGGGTTGGCCGTGAGCCCGGCTCCCCTCAGCGACTTCAAGACCGCCCTCAAATGCTGCATATGCCGCTGCCAGTCATTACTAAATATGATGATGTCATCTAGATAGGCAGCCGCATATGCAGCATGGGGCTGTAAAACCCTGTCCATCAGCCGCTGAAAGGTAGTCGGTGCCCAGAACAGCCCGAACTGAAGTGTAACAAATTGGTGTAATCCAAACGGCGTCGTGAAAGTAATGGAGACAAGGGGATCTGCCAATAACCCTTTGTTAAGTCCAGTGTCGAATAAAAACGAGCCGTACCAAGCCGGTCAAGCAATTCGTCAACCCGTGGCATTGGATATGCGTCGAATTTCGACACAGCATTCACCTTGCGATAATCCACACAGAACCGGACCGAGCCGTCCGTCTTAGGAACCAAAACTATCGGGCTCGCCCAGTTACTGTTGGATTCTTCTATTACCCCCATTTCAAGCATCGCACCTAATTCTTCCTGAACTACTTTTTTCTTGTGTTCAGGCAAGCGATATGGCCGGCTGCAAACCACCACGCCCGGCTCTGTCTCGATATGGTGCTGAATAAGGTTTGTACGGCCAGGTAGGGGAGAAAACACGTCAGCAAACTCTGCCTGTAATTTGGTTAAATCAATGAGCTGGGAGGGCGAGAGATGATCTCCCCCTGGGGCCAGTGCGAGAGATTGTTGTTTTATATTCGCCTCTGGCCCGAGATCATCCTCTCCGCTAATCACTGTCGCCAGCCTCACTGATTCCCCCTCATTCCATTTTTTCAGGAGATTGAGGTGATAAATTTGACGTGCTCCTCTCCTATCTGAGCGTATTACCTCATAATCGAGCTCTCCAACTTGCCGTGTGACCTCAAACGGCTCTTGCCACTTTGCAAGTAATTTTCAACTTGACGTTGGGAGTAATACAAGCACTTTATCTCCCGGTGCAAATTTACGCAAATTGGTCCCCCTGTTATACAACCGGCTCTGTTTGTCCTGGGCCTGTAACAAATTCTCCATAGATAGCCGCCCCAAAGTGTGGAGTTTTGTTCTCAGGTCCAGCACATACTGAATTTCGTTTTTAGATTGAGAAGGTCCGTCCACCCAAGCCTCTCTGATGACGTCTAACACCCCTCTGGGCTGACGACCATAGAGAAGCTCGAAGGGGGAAAACCCCGTGGAGGCTTGCGGGACCTCTCGCACAGTGAACAACAGGGGTTCCAACCACTTGTCCCAATTTTTGGCGTCTTCCTGAACGAATTTACGAATCATTGTTTTAAGCGTGCGATTAAAACGTTCGACCAGCCCATCCGTTTGTGGGTGAAAGACGCTGGTCCGAATCGATTTAATGCCCAATAATTCGTAAAGTTCGCGTAACGTCCGTGACATAAACGCCGTGCCCTGATCAGTGAGGATTTCCTTAGGAATCCCCACTCGGGAGATTAAAGAAAACCCGGAGTCCCGGAGCTGTTGGGCCATCACGAAGGGCCGGCCGGACTCGCCCAGCTCCAGGGAGCGGAAGCGCTGGCGATGTTGTTCCGGACTCCGGCTGACCCGCTGGATGATGGCCCTCTTGAGGTCGTTGTAGTCCAGGAGGCTCCGCACCGGAAGCTGATGCGCCGCGACCTGGGACTCCCCGGAGAGCAAGGGGACCAGGCGCATCGGCCACTGGTCCCGCGGCCATCCAGAGATCTCGGCCGAGGTCTCAAAGAGATTGAGGAACGCCTCCGGGTCGTCCTCAGGCCCCATTTTGTTGAGTGGAATATGGACGGGCACAGCACGTTGATCCGTGGCTTCCGGCCGAACCTCCCGGTCCATCCAGCTCCGGAACCTCTCGCGGTCTTCCTGCTGGGCTTGGAGGACGGCCTGGAACCACCTCTCCTGATCTTGACGTAAGTCCAGCAGGGCCTGGTGTTGATCATGTTGCATGACCGCGAGGGATGTAATAAGATCCGCAAATGCCGCGGCGGAGGACTCGGGCATAGCGGCGGCATCCATCTTCCCTCCCGGGTTTCGGCACCAGTGTAACAAAGTTCGGAAGTAAGGAGGGAAGAGGACAGGGTCGGCAGGTGACTACTGGCTGTTTATTAGCACCAAAAATGATAATGTCACAAAACAATGTGCAAACAGGCACAAAACAATCAACGTAACGTCAGACTTCACTCCAGCAGCAGACAGACATCCAGGAGTGGGGAAACAGCCAGTAGTCCTTCTCTCTCTCCCAGGCTCCTGTTTCTCCTGCCGTTAAATACTCTCTCCACACCAATTACTGAAACAAGAGACAGGTGTTTAATATTTGCGTCTAATCCACTCAGACACCACGCGTCTCCTCCCTCTCTCTCCCGCTGCAGACTCCGCTGAACCACGCCCCCCCCGCCACAGTCATATTTGGTCAGTCTAATCTAAAGGCCTTTGCGATGTTAAATTGCAAAGATCTAAAGTTTTCACCAAAGGGCGTGTCCGTGGCGGCCTGTCAAAGTTCGATGTTTCGCCATGAAACAGGAAGTTGTTGTAACTCGGGTATACAATGTCGGATCTGCCGCAAACTTCACATGTTTTATTAGAGTCCTGGCCTGAAGACATCTTCATGACAATATTCAGTTACAGTCATAGCGCCACCTAGGGGCAACAGGAAATGACATGTCTTACACTGTGATTAACTCCTCATAGAGATTTAACCAGATCAACATCAAATGTTATCAGTCTAATCTTAAGACCTTAGCAATGATAAATATCAAAGATCTTGAGTTTTTGCTGAAGGCCGTGTCCGTGGCGGCCTGACAAAGTCTGATGTTTCACCATAAAAGAGGAAGCTGTTGTAACTCAGGCATACTATGTCTGATCTGCTCCAATCTTCACATGTGTGATAAGAGTCCTGGCCTGAAGACATCTATATGACAATATTCAGTTAACCATAGCGCCACCTGCTGGTAACAGGAAATGGCATGCTTTACACTGTAATTCACTACCAGATTCACATTTCATTATGCCACGAAGTACCAAACATGCTAGAAACATGTTAAATCATGCAACACTTGGCTGAGTGCTAATGTATGCGTATAACGCCACAAAAGAAACAGGAAGTTGTTGTAACTCAGGCATACAATGTCCAATCTGCTTCAAACTTCACATGTTCGATGATAGTCCTTGCCTGAAGACATCAATATGGCGATATTCAGTGATGATCAAAATGCCATCTGTTGGCCACATGAAGTGTGGCATTTCGAAATGACTTTGCCATAAGTCTCCTGTATTAACTCGCTTACATGCATGTTGCCCACTGATCACTGTTTTCCTAAGGCCAACGGGTGGCGGTGAGCCCGGGTGCGAGGGCCCTTTATTATTATTATTATTATTATTATTATTATTATTCTCCAAAGTAAATTGCATTTTAGAGGGCCTAAATGTGCTCGAAAACTCAAGAAACTTTGCACACGCGTCAGAAGTGGTGAAAATTTATGTCTGTTATGGGTCGCAGCATTAGGCGTGGCAAAATGGCTCGAAAGCGCCATCTAACGTACAGCCCCTCTCGCTACATTTCACTAGGGTTTTGATATTCGGTACACACATTTATCAGCCCAGTACCTACAAAAAAGTTTCTTGGAGCGAAATCCGAAACCGAACAGGAAGTCAGATATTTTTAATTAATTCACCGTTTTTTGCATTTTCCAGACGTTGTACTTTAACGAACTCCTCCTAGAGGAGGAAGGAAGCTGTTGTTACTGAGGCATACTATGTCTGATCTGCTCCAAACTTCACATGTGTGATAAGAGTCCTGGCCTGAAGACATCTATATGACAATATTCAGTTAGCCATAGCGCCACCTGCTGGTAACAGGAAATGGCATGCTTTACACCATGCAACGTCAACTGGCGGCCCGCGGGCCAAATCCGGCCCGCCAGAGATTTCCATCCGGCCCCCAGAATAATACTGAATTCAGGAATAGCCTTGTAAGAGGAAAAAGTTTAGGGCTGGTCCGAATACCATTTTTTGAGCTTCGAAGCTTCGGTAGAAATGAACATCGACTATTTGAAGCTTCGGAGAGAGGGGCTGAACATATTTTTCTCTCTAATAAAGGCAGGAATCTGTGTCTGTATGTCCGTTTGCATTTTTATTATTTCGAGAACCGTTCATCCAATCGACTTCACAAGGGAGTGCAGTGTCGCATTTGGTGCAATATAGATGGACACGTGTGCAATATAGATGGACACGTGAGACGCGACACATTCAGAATTAATAAACTTTTAGTAAACTACAGTCAGAACAGCGTGAGCGGGAAGCGGCGCACCTCATGCAGGCAGGGCTTATGCTCCGAGAACGGACACTGCACTAGTGATATAAAATGCACACACACAGGTCTGTTAAATTAAGCAATACTTTTAAGGTAGTCTAATATTTTTCTGACTAACAAATTGGCACAGTAAGGGTAGATTTAAATAAAGAAAAACGAAATTTAAATAAAGAAAAAACAAAATTTAAATAAAGAAAAAACAAAATTTAAATAAAGAAAAACGAAATTTAAATAAACAAAAACGAAATTAAGTTAAATTAAAAACAAGATTAATTTAGACTGATAATAACGGGTAAAAAATGCTAATACATTTTGTTTCTATTATTCTATTTTCCACAATGTCAAAGCAACAAAACACAAGCTCAGACATGCACTTCGGTCCATACAAACTCTGCTGTTCTGGCCTTATTCAAGGGGGAATGAGAACTGTTTCGCGGGGGATCCCAGGTGTGCAAAAAATAAAACAAAAACGAATATTCGAATGTCAAATTTTCAAATCGACCAAATATACCCACCGAACGAATATTCGAATATTCGGGTCCGTTCCATATTTATTTATTTATTTTTAAATCTAACGGAAAAAAAAAAAGCCTTCTGAAAAGTAGCTTGTGCCATAGCCTGCCTTCAGTCAAGAATGACGATAAACGCATTGCTCTCATTGAACATCTTTTATTGTTTCACGTGCTCATTTTTTCACAAATGTCAAAATTTTCCTTGCCTGGGATTTGCGCACAATTGCGTGACAGTGATGGACAGCTTGACACCCTCACAAATATGAAGCCTAAAATATCGCTATCGCCCCCTGGTGGCTTGCTGCAGTACAGGTAATATGTAAAAAATAACATAAATTTGGAATTAGAATTAGTATATCAAATAATAACATATTAGGATACAATTCGAATTTTATTTTATATTACGAGTATCTGGCCCTTACAGTGTCTGCAGAGAAAAATTCTGGCCCTTGGACAAATATAGTTGATGACCCCTGCTTTACACTGTAATTCACTACCAGATTCATATTTCATTATGCCACAAAGTACCAAACATGCTAGAAACATGTTAAATCATGCAACACTTGGCCGAGTGCTAATGTATGCGTATAACGCCACGAAAGAAACAGGAAGTTGTTGTAACTCAGGCATACAATGTCCGATCTGCTTCAAACTTCACATGTTCGATGATAGTCCTTGCCTGAAGACATCAATATGGCGATATTCAGTGATGATCAAAACGCCATCTGTTGGCCACAGGAAGTGTGGCATTTTGAAATGACTTTGGCATAATTCTCCTGTATTAACTCGCTTACATGCATGTCGCCCACTGTTCGCTGTTTTCCTGAGGCCAACGGGTGGCGGTGAGCCCGGGTGCGAGGGCCCTTTCATCGCTGCTTGCAGCTTTAATTATTAGGGCCCGAGCACCGATGGTGTGAGGACCCTATTGGAATTGTTCCGTTTATTATTAGGGCCCGAGCACCGATGGTGTGAGGACCCTATTGGAATTGCTCCGTTTATTAGGGCCAAAGCCCAAGGGGCTGAAGGCCCTAGTGTTTTCTTTAGGATTATTAGGGCCAAAGCCCTGTAAGGGGCTGAAGGCCCTATTGTTTTCTTTAGGATTATTATTATTTCCGACTATTCAGGCATTTTTGGGGCCCTTACCATGCTCGAAAACTCATGAAACTTTGCACATACATTGGAACCCGCGGCCATCAGGGCCGGGCAGAAGCTGGTACCCGGGCGTGGCAGGAGGGCTCGACAGCGCCCCCTTGAACAGGGTCCGAAATTTTGGTCTATATATCACACACGCTTGCACATATAAGTATAAAACTCAGTACACATATAGACATCATCGGGCCAAACAACTTTCATACTCTAAGTTATACGTCACCTCAACAGGAAGTAAGCTATTATGGGTTGTTTGAAAAACACATGCTCTGGAATTTGATATACTCCTCCTAGGCGATTAATCCGATCACCACCAAACTCGGTCAGCATGAAGTCAAGACATTGATGATGAAAAATTGCCAGCGGATTTTTGATATCTCGAACGGTTTGGCCGTGGCGAGGCAACGAATTTATGGCGAGAAAAGGGAAACAGGAAGTGTGTTATAACTTCTGCATACATTGATTGATGTTTATGAAACTTCAGCGGTGTGTTCGTTATAGGAGTCTGATCACATGGATGTGACTATTGTGAGTCAAAGTTATAGCGCCACCAACTGGCAGCAAGAAGTGTGTCACTTTCAAAATGCATTGAGTTCACTCTATGTTTACCTGATTTGCTTCAAACTTCATCAGTGTAATGTCAATACACAGCAGATGTAGACCTGTGACAGGATTCTTGATATTTTAAATAATGTTGCCATGGCAACACATCAAACTTTAATAATATTCTTGAGTGTTTTTGAGGCTCTTAACATCCTTCAAATTGCATGAAACTCGATACACACATCAATATTGTCAACCAGTAGACATGGACAAAGCCATAGAAATGGGCGTGGTAGAGGGGCTCAGTAGCGCCACCTTTTGACAAAAGTGGGGGGTTAGTTTTTCCTACAGTCACCAAACTCGGTACACATATTGTTCTCATCAACCCGGACAATTTTCAAATTTACATTCATTAGCTCCAACCAACAGGAAGTCAGCTATTTTGGTTTGAATGTTAATTTTTGAAAAAAACAGGCTTTGAATTTAATACTACTACTCCAACAGGGTTTATACAATTTACACCAAACTTTTTTTACTTGGTGCTAATACATTGAAGTTGTTTAATTGCAAACGGATTTTGGATATCTCAAATGGTTTGGCCGTGGCGAGGCAACGAATTAATCGCAAGAAAAGGGAAACAAAGTGTTATAACTTCTGCATACATTAATTGATTTTGATGAATCTTCGGCTGTGTCTTCGTTCTACAAGGCTGATCACATAGATGTGACTATTGTGAGTCAAAGTTATAGCGCCACCAACTGGCAGCAGGAAATGTGTTACTTTCAACATGCTTTGAGATCACCATCTTATGTTTACCCTATTTGCTTCAAACTTCATTTAAATAATGTCAAAACATGTCAGATGTAGACCTTTGAAAAGAATTGTGATATCTCAAACACAGTTGCCTTGGCAACGCATCAAACTTTTATATTGGTTTTGAATGCTTTTGAGACTCTTAGCATGCTTCAAATTGTTTGAAACTCCACACACACATCAGGATTGTTAGCCAGTAGACATGGGCAAAGCCTTAGAAACGGGCAGGGAGGAGGGGCTCTATAGCGCTACCTTGTAGTGCAGTAAATGTGGAGTGAATTTGACAGTCCTTTTATGCTTAACTGTTTTAAATGCCCATTGCCCGCCATGCACAGTTGCCCTGAAGCCACAGGGGTGGTGGTGCCACCGGGCTTTGGCCCGTCATCGCTGCTCGCATCTATATTTATTCTTTTTTTTCTAAGTTTTTGGGGTTTTGGGGCACTTAACATACTCAAAAACTCTTGAAATTTTGCACATGGGTCAGAACCCGCGGCCATTACAGCCGGAGAAAAGCTGGTACCCGGGCGTGGCAGAGGGGCTCGACAGTGCCCCCTTGAATTGGGTCAGAAAACGTGGTCTATATATCAAACACGCTTGCACATACAAGTATAAAACTCGGTACACATATAGACTGTATCGGGCCGAACAACTTTCGTACTCTAAGTTATACGTCACCTCAACAGGAAGTCAGCTATTATGGGTTGTTTGAAAAAACGCATGCTCTGGAATTTGATATACTCCTCCTAGACGATTAATCCGATCACCACCAAACTCGGTCAGCATGAAGTCAAGACATTGATGATGAAAAATTGCTAGCGGATTTTTGATATGTCGAATGGTTTGGCTGTGGCGAGGCAACAAATTTATGGCGAGAAAAGGGAAACAGGAAATGTGTTATAACTTCTGCATACATTGATTGATCTTTATGAAACTTCACGAGTGTGTTGGTTGTAATAGTCCGATCACATGGATGTGACTATTGTGAGTCAAAGTTATACTGCCACCAACTGGCAGCAGGAAGTGTGTCACTTTCAAAATGCTTTGAGATCACCATCTTATTTTTATTCCGATTTGCTTCAAACTTCACCACAATAATGTGAAAACATGGCAGATGTAGACTTTTGAAAATAATTGTGATATCTTAAACATAGTTGCCTTGGCAAAACGTCAAACTTTTATAATATTCTTGGGCGTTTTGAAGCCGTTGACATGCTTCAAATTGCATGAAACTCGACACACATATCATTATTGTCATACAGTAGATATGGACAAAGCCTTAGAAACGGGCGGGGAGCAGGGGCTCTTGCAGCGCCACCTTTTGACAAAAGTGGGGGGTTTAGTTTAACCTTACAGTCACCAAACTCGGTACACTTATTGTTCTCATTAAACTGGACAACTTTCTCATTTACAGTCATTAGCTCTGACCAACAGGAAGTCAGATATTTTGGTTTAAATGTGGATTTTTCAAACATTCTTACGCACACACTTAATGCTCTCTTAGACGTAGGGTCTCAGTCCCCCTCCCCCCTCCCTCTGTGTGTGTGTGTGTGTGTGTGTGTGTGTGTGTGTGTGTGTGTGTGTGTGTGTGTGTGTGAGTGAAAGTGAGAGACAGAGAGACAGAGAGAGTTTTACAGCCTTGATCAGTTATTTAACACTTTTATTGCAGACTCACTGTGCTTAAGAGTTTATTCCCAACCCTTACTCAAACACATCTGAAGCAGCTAATCAGGCCAGTTCATTTGTAGGCCACTGACAACATATTATTACATTATTAGTTTGATAATTAGGGTTAATTCAAATATAAAAACACACTGTCAAGTCAAGTCAAATTTATTTATATAGCGCTTTTTACAATTGGTAATTGTTTCAAAGCAGCTTTACATATTAGGAGCACAGAAAAAAGAGAAGTGGTTAAAAATAAGCTGTAAAAGCAAGCGTGGTAATATGTAACATATACAAGATGGTGCTACTTTAAGCCAATGTCGGCTGACTCCCAGGTGTGTAAAAAAAACCCTAGGCGAAAAACCCAGCGTGCTAGCACTGGGAAAAAAGTCCTAGTAGGGAAAAAATCCCTTGGAAGATATATATAATATATGTAAATGGATATGGAGATCAAAATCTGAATTATACAATTTTATTATAGAGATTAAAAATAGATTATATATAAATATATGTAAGCGGATACGGAGATTAAAAATCTGAATTATAGATGCAGCCAGAACTGGATCTGTAGGCCCATTGTCTCCTGGGCTACGTTGTAGTCAGGTCCAGACACAGGTTCTCCATCTGATCTGGATACGACCTGGATCCAGCACCCGGCAAACCTCAGGATAAGCAGAGAGACTGATATTAGCGTAGATGCCATTCTTATTCTGATGTACAGGTATATCTAGTGTTATAGGAAATGTTCTCGGTTCCGGCCGACCTAATTATTGCAGCGTAACAATCCTTTAACGGATTTGAAAAATGTTAATGTATTGATAATGTGTTATGTGTATGCAAGAGCAAAGAGATTTTTAACACAAAGAGTGTTTTTAGTCTAGATTTAAACTGACAGAGTGTGTCTGCTTCCCGAACAATGCTAGGAAGATTGTTCCAGAGTTTAGGTGCTAAATAGGAAAAGGATCTGCCGCCTTCAGTTGATTTTGATATTCTGGGTATTATCAACTGGCCTGAATTCTGAGATCGCAATAGACGTGAAGGACTATAATGCACCAAGAGCTCGCTTAGATATTGGGGAGCTAAACCATTTAGAGCTTTATAAGTAAGTAGCAAGATTTTAAAATCTATACAATGTTTAATAGGGAGCCAATGTAATGTTGACAGAACTGGGCTAATATGGTCATACTTTCTGGTTCTAGTAAGAACTCTAGCTGCCGCATTTTGGACCAACTGTAGTCTGTTTAAAAGCCGAGCAGAACAACCACCCAGTGGAGCGTTACAGTAATCTAGTCTTGAGGTCATGAATGCATGAACCAACTGTTCCGCATTTGTCATTGAGAGCGTATGTCGTAATTTAGATATATTTTTTAGATGGAAGAAGGCGGTTTTACAGATACTAGAAACATGACTTTCAAATGAAAGATTGGTATCAAAGAGCACACCCAGGTTCCTAACTGAGGACGAAGATTTAATGGAGCACCCGTCAAGTGTTAGAGAGTATTCAAGGTTTTTTCGTGAGGAAGTTTTTGGTCCAAAGATTAGGATATCAGTTTTTTTTTAATTTAATAATAAGAAATTTCTTGTCATCCAGTTTTTAATGTCAGCTATGCATTCTGTTAGTTTTGTGAATTTGTAGGTTTCGTCAGGGCGTGAGGAAATATAGAGCTGATTATCGTCAGCGTAGCAGTGAAAACTAACACCATGCTTCCTAATTATCTCTCCTAACTGCAGCATGTACAGAGTGAAAAGCAACGGTCCTAGTACTGAGCCTTGTGGTACTCCATATTGAACTTGTGATCGATACGACATCTCTTCATTAACTACTACAGACTGATAACGGTCAGATAAGTAAGATTTGAACCATGCCAAAGCAATTCCACTAATGCCAATATAGTTTTCAAGTCTTTTTAAAAGAATGTTGTGATCGATAGTGTCAAAAGCAGCACTGAGATCTAATAACACTAATAGAGAAATACAGCCACGATCGGATGATAAGAGTAGATCGTTTGTAACTCTAATGAGAGCAGTCTCAGTACTATGGTATGGTCTAAATCCTGACTGGAAATCCTCACAGATTCCATTTCTTTCTAAAAAGGAGCACAGTTGTGTTGAAACTGCCTTTTCTAGTATCTTTGACAGAAAAGGTAGATTCGAGATTGGCCTGTAATTTACTAAATCTCTCGGATCTAGTTGAGGTTTTTTAATAAGAGGTTTAATAATAGCCTGCTTAAAAGTTTTTGGCACGTATCCTAGTGTTAACGATGAATTAATTATATCAAGAAGTGGACCTACGACCTCTGGAAGCATTTCTTTCAGTAGTTTAGTCGGCATTGGGTCTAACATACATGTTGTTGATTTTGATGATTTGATAAGTTTAGATAATTCTTCCTCTCCTATAGCGGTGAATGATTCTAGTTTTACCTCAGGGACACTACAGTGCACTGTCTGAAGCGAAACTGTAGACGGTTGCATGTTTATAATTTTCTCTCTAATATTGTCAATCTTGCAAGTAAAGAAGTTCATAAAGTCATTACTGCTGTGCTCTTTGGAAACGTCAGCAGTTGAATCTCTGTTTCTAGTTAATTTAGCCACTGTGTCAAATAAATACCTAGGATTATGTTTATTTTCTATTAAGAGCTTTGAAAAATAAGTAGATCTAGCATTTCTTATAGCCGTTCTGTACTCAATAATTTTTTCTTTCCACGAAAGGCAAAAAAAACTTCTAGTTTTGTTTTCTTCCAACTACGTTCAGTTTTTCTCACAGCTCGTTTTAGAGCCCAAGTGTGCTCATCATACCACGGCGTTGGATTAGTTTCCTTAATCTTCTTCTGACGTAAAGGAGCGACTGCATCTAATGTGCTGGAAAAGAGAGAGCCAATAGTTTCTGTTGCAGCATCGAGTTCTTCTAAGTTGTCAGGTATACTAAGGCGATGAAACTGCTCGGGGAGATTATTTATAAAGCAATCTTTATTGGTAGAAGTGATGGTTCTACCATATTTATGGCTGGGTGGTGGTTTTGTAGCCTTGGCTAACTGTATTATACACGAGACTAAATAATGATCTGATATATCATCGCTCTGCTGTAGAATTTCAACAGCATCAATATCAATTCCATGCGACAGTATTAGATCTAAGGTATGATTACGACAATGAGTGGGTCCTGACACGTGTTGTCTAACTCCAATAGAGTTTAAAATGTCTGCAAATGCCAATCCAAATCCGTCTTTATTATTATCTACATGGATATTAAAATCACCAACAACAAGGACTTTATCTGCAGCCAGTACTAACTCTGATAGAAAATCAGCAAATTCTTTGATAAAGTCAGTATGGTGCCCTGGTGGCCTGTATACAGTAGCCAGCACAAATGTCAACTTACATAATGTTACATAAAGCACCATCACTTCAAAGGAATTATATTTGAAATTCTTTTGAATGATTCTGAATATATTACTATAAATTACAGCAACACCTCCCCTTTGCCTTTCTGTCGAGGATTGTGTCGATAGTCATAACCTTGAGGACTAGACTCATTTAAAATAATGTAATCACCTGGTTTTAGCCAGGTTTCTGTCAAACACAGCACATCTAGATTATTGTCTGTGATAATATCATTTACAATAAGTGCTTTTGAAGAAATAGATCTAATATTCAGTAGCTCAAGCTTTATCATTTGTTTTATCTGATTTATCTGTGATTTTCATTTTTTGAACATCAATTAAATTGTTACCCTTAAAAGGTTTCGGAAGTTTTTTGTATTTACTAGTTCGAGGTACAGACACAGTCTCTATGTGATAATATCTAGGTGAAAGAGTTTCTATGTGCTGTGAATTATCTGAATTCTGTGACGTGAGGCAGCTAGCAGACGGTCGGTTTAGCCAGTTTGTCTGCGTCCTGATCTGGGCCCTGGTTTGTCATGTTTCAGCTCTAAGACTATTTGCCAAATTTCTAGATAGAAGAGCAGCACCATCCCGGGAGGGATGAATACCATCTCTTTTCAACAGATCAGGTCTGCCCAAAAGCTTTTCCAATTGTCTATAAAACCTATATTATTCTGCGGACACCACTTAGACAGCCAGCCATTGAGTGATGATAACCTGCTAACTATCTCATCACTCCGACGATCAGGAAGAGGGCCAGAACAAATTACTTCTGCTGACATTGAATTTGCGAGTTCACACACCTCTTTAATGTTAATTTTAGTGATCTCCGACTGGCGAAGTCGAACATCATTTGTGCCGACGTGGATAATGATTTTAGAATATTTACGTTTAGCATTAGCCAGCACTTTTAAATTTGCTTTGATGTCAGGTGCTCTGGCCCCCGGCAAACATGTGACTATGGTGGCTGGTGTCTCTATTGTAACGAATGTAGCGGTTATTACTAAATTTATGGATGAAATATGAATATAATAATTCATAAGGTTATGAATAAATTATGATTCATATATCGACCCAACGGGGAATTAAACATATATTGTGAATCAATTACAACGAATTATAATCAATTACATATATGATTAGTTCTGGTTTAATAATTATTTAGAGAAACTGTTCGTTTGTCCAGCAAACTTAAGTCCCTCACAGAATATTATAAACAGAGTTATTCTCTGGCCATGAAAATAACTAAAGCATAAAGCGATCGAAAACGTTAAAGTGACTTGGTCTTCAGTTGAAAGAACGAACAGAACAATCGAGCATGAATTAAAGTGTTTAATATATGCAGCTATGACTGAGATTATACGTCTAAAATCTATACAGAAGGTATACACAATATATACACAAGAGTGAAAATGAAGAAAAGACATGGAAAGAAAGATGATCAAAGGATGGCAAATTCTTTGTTAAACCTTTTTGAGAGAGAGCCAGCACAGAAATCAGTTTAGACAAATTCAGATAAATGATAATACTTGCTTATTGGTTCAAGTCCGTGTGTAGCAGTTTCAATGCGCCTGGCTGGGTTGGTCCTTTCAGAGAGGGTTTCTCCGGCGGGGTTTTCAAAAGAGGTTAAGCTTAAGTAACTTAGCCGAAGAGAGAGAGTCTAAAGAAGTGGTCCTCCCGAGCTGCGCGCGTGGTTGGGAGCGCGGTCACCTGAGGCGTCCGTGCACGAGGTGCTCGTGAGTCAGTCGGGAGACAAAGGAGAAGAAGAAGAGGAGAGCGCGGTGAAGGTGTGTGTCGTTGTCTTTATGGAAACCCAAGCTAACACACCTCCTGAATTGTAGCGACCAATAGATGCGCAGCACTATTTGGCGGGCAAAGTTGCTTTGTTTGGTCTCCTAGCTGAATTTGCATACTT